>NC_056725.1:1468899071-1468989071 GCF_019279795.1 Protopterus annectens
GACCCTACCCCACAACTTGTGTGGGAGTCCACAACATCACTGGAATGATAGCAGGAATGTCAGCACTAAACAATGATAGACCATTAACTATCAACCTTCTACTGCATGACATCGGGACAAATCCTGGTATATAGGTGGAGGACAGAGGCTGAAACACAGGGCCATATATGAAATATTGCTGTTATACAGTGTGAAAGTTGCTAGTGTTACAGGATTGGTTGCAGCTCAGGAATATGAAGTCCGAAACACAAATGGATGTTGCCATGTACTGATAGCAATCAACTGAGAGAATGCCACTGATATGTCAGGGACAAGACCTGTGTGGGGAACAGACAAAACATAACAGCCAGTCCTCTAGACATCATGTGGATAGGCCCACAATTGAGAGCTATTTAGACAGATTGCATTCCATACAAAACTAGCATGTACACACAAACCCTGTAAAATTAGCAGTATTCAATGCATATAACAGTGATATTCACACAATGTCCCTAGCTCTGGAACCTTATACAAAGAAGTAGTTGGCCTGTGTGCACAAGCCCTGTTGTAAGAGGTATAGCTACCTGCTGTCTGTAACACCACTGCCCACTCACAGGAAGTATGTCTTCTATACAGGAAAGCTAAAGGGACAATGCACACACTGTCACTGCATACAACAGAATAAAATGTGTACTGCTACTGATTGTTGCATTGCCATGCCACTGATATGGGTACTACAGTAGGCATGCCTATTGCATACTAGTCATAGAAGTGTACAACTGTGTTATGACCCACTGTCCATGCCTAACACTAACAGCTATATCAACACCCATATACACTGGATATCAAAAGTGTACACACCCCTGTTGAAATGCCAGGTCTGTGTGCTGTATGCCAATGAGACCACAGGAAGTCATGTCAAAATGTTTCTCACCTCAGATGTGACCCATAAACTGTAAAATTTATTTAAAAGAAACAAAGCTGTTTCATGGAAGGTGAGCAACAATTGCCAAGTGAAGATGTGATATGACATTAGAGTACAAACCAAGGCAACTGGATGCTGGAATCATCTCAGCAGGTGTTTACACAACGTACCAGTGTTAGGGTGTGCACACACATTCAACTGGCTTACTGTACTGAGTATTACTTCCCATATGCTGCAGGGACAGGTTCATAACCCAGAGACTGCCCATGCTATGGAATAGACATCCCATACATGTCAAGCAGAGCACCTCACTGGCCCTCTTCAAGAGAAATCTTGATAAGTGGATGGGAAATAGAAAATTCACAACAGGGATCACTCCAGTGGTTTTGCTTGACAGAAGCACTGGGAACCAAGGTCGAGTGGCACAATGCCAGGGTAATCCCATTGGCTAGGCTTGTAAAGGCACCAGGGCCATTGATCTAGTACACACCTATGAACCTATGAACCTATATGTTTCCACAGGTTATGTTCCCTATTGAACTGAGCAGGCTATAGGACATCACAGTTGAGGATTGTGTTGATATGTGCTTTTGTGGGGTCATGTTCCAATTACACAAGTACCATGCATTGTAACAGGGGTGTGTACACCTTATATCCACTGCAGCTATATGGAATCAGCAGTACCTTACCTGTACAACCATCCTCCACCAACGATAGAGTAATCCCCCTTGGTGGACACCACCAAGACACAAAGCACATAATAGGTTGCTATAGTGGCTGTACAGGGACACATAGGTACAGACCACAACTTGGAAGCAAGTGCACCTCTATCTGAGCAAGCATGTAGGTTCACAGGTGACCTCCTGCAAGGTTGATAATGACTAGAAATCAGACATATGCGAACCACCAAGGCCAGTTACAACCATGTCTACACATATGTATGCAGTCTCAGAGCCAGTAACACAAGTCAACCTGTACTGGGGATAAAGCACACCTCATATCATACACACATGCCATGGATACAGGCAACCTGCATTAGACAGGATAGGTGGGAACAGTGGCACCCTGTCCACAACAGTAGTACAGGGAGACATGCACATCACCCACACTCCTGCCCACAGCAATGGTGAGCATGGACATAATGCTAACTGATGGCAAAAACAGCATGCTTCCATGGGGCATGAGAACATCACAGTTTGTATCCTACATTAACATAGGCTTGTGCTCACAGTCCCATCACACACTACAGTCAAACACACTAATGCCACCATCCACACACCATCCACATGGAAGATGGTCACTGCCATCCCTCTATACAGAAATGTATGGTGTGTAGTGGATTATGCCATTAAGTGTCCAACACTGGGGGAACTGGACAGGTCAGGCCAGAAGTGTAATGCAAGATGTACAAGCCATGATAGATTACAGTGCTATGGTATAGTCTGGATTATTTTCAAGTAAATTATGCTATAATCCATTTCCTCATAGTCCATCATGCCATCCTCTTCAGCTGCAGGACCCAGGATCTGCAGGAGAGGAACAACCCGTGGAACAAGTTCGTCCACAGGGTGAATGATGTTGGCCTGCACAACCACAATTATGAGCAGGTGTGGCATTGCTGCATGGATCTGATCCACCATGCCTGTCAGCATGCCACTGCAATTAAGAGGGACCAGCTAGCCACAGGTGGGGGTCATGCCATCCAGCCCCCACTGACACTTGCTAAGGAGCTCCTCACCAGCCTTGGGCACCTGCCAGCCAAGTGAGCAAACTGAAGACACCATTGTGGAGGTGGGTGTCACCCACACAATGGATGAGGAGCATGCAGGTAAGTCCCCAGGGCACATTAGTAGACCACTGTTGCATATCCGTTTTCATCTGTAAAATAACATGCATATGTCAGATAGATAGTCTGTTGCTGCAGTGTAGTAATGAACAGATGTGCATAAGCTCTAGTATTGTGGGTTTGTACTGTTGATGTGCTGAAATGCTGCTCCCACCCTGTACCAATGCCACAGGTGTGGCTACTGACATTACGTCTCTCACACAACTATTTAGCTCCCTCTGGTATATAACTGGAGCAGCATCCTGTAGCTGGTGAGTATGGAGTTGTTTTGTTCAGGTTTGCCAATGCACCGGACATGTTATGGCCATGCTATTTGCCATGCACAATTGTAACACCCCTACCCATAATGAATGTTGTACATGTTCACTTATTGTTTCTGTTAACTGCACTGCATCATAGTGGTCACCATGGTGGCATATCTGAAGTGTATGTAAGAGTTCTGCAGTATATCCAATAACCTGTCAGTGCAAGATGTGTGGACAGAGATAAACATAATAGTGGAACAAATAGCCTACAGTAGGGACATGTCTGAAACATTAACCTTATACAGTGGCTACAACAGTGAATACACCACTATTACAATGGCAACTATTCGTGATCTAAACTATGGCAAATCACAATACCACATTCCATACCTTTTACAGCCTGTAATGTGATCCTAACATGAACAATGAATGTGTAATATGGAACCCTATGTTAGGGCAACAAATATGGGGAATTCATACCTTAACATACTCTAGAAACATATGTGTGCACACACTCAAAATAACATATTATTGAAGCAGCTTGTGAGGTACTGACAGCATTCACTCTTCTTGAGTACAGACGTTCCATCAAGTACAGGACCTCAATGTCACACCAAGTAATGGTCAGCTGTCCAAGAAGTATGTCCATGACATCTGCCCACTTACCTGCAACAGAGACAGCCGTGGCTCGCACACATCTTACAAACCATGACATGGATCCCATATCTGAAAGGTAGCACTCAGGAGTGGGGAAAGTAGCCTTACCTCACCATTGCATATACCATGGCAAACAGTGCAGTCGTGTATGTGTGTATGAAGTATGGGACAACATTAATGTAGAAAATAAACAGATGCCCATCCAAAACAGATGACAACACAAGTTGCAAACGGGTCATGGAGGCTGCCCAGAAACATGTAGCAACACTGAGGGGCTTGCAGGAATGTCTAGCAAGTACTACCTGTGCAGCACCTGTGTTGACAATCACCTGGAATTTGCATAAGTGTAGCCTGTGGGTTAGGGTAGTCAGACAGAAGAGTTGTTCCACAGGTAACATCATCCAGGGATCTCTACAGGCAATATATGCGTAACATCAAGTCTCCCAAAGACATGTGTTGTAATGTGTAATTGTGCCTTGAGACCAAGGCTGAAACCTACAGACAGTATTGATAAAGATACATGTGGTGCACAACCAACAGCTCACTCCACCTGAGGGCCACCATCCCCATTTTTACAGTGCTGGTGTCAGTGTACACCTTTATGTTTGCTGTTCATTAGCAGGAACTAGACTGGTAGACATGGCGTTGAGAATTTGGAACACTGCAAAATAACACTCATGTGTGGCCCATAGTTGTCAAGCATCTGCAAAAAGGCTGAGGATGGGGAGGGGTGTCATTCTGAAACACAACAGTGAACTGAAGCTTACATCCAAAGCTCACTAAGAATGGCTGTATCTGAACACAGTAAAGGTCATGAATTGCGTCAGACATAACCCTGACTCCACAGCAATAGTGAAGCCACTGTGTGACCTTCAAGTGTTGTGCACATGAGCTGAGCT
Source organism: Protopterus annectens (assembly GCF_019279795.1). Taxonomy (NCBI): domain Eukaryota; kingdom Metazoa; phylum Chordata; order Ceratodontiformes; family Protopteridae; genus Protopterus; species Protopterus annectens. Next base: position 1,468,903,623 of record NC_056725.1, read on the forward strand.
TGCAACCCGGAAGAGTTTGGGGATGTTTGTAGGGCAGAGTGTCCAAATAATGGCAAGTGAAGATGGGCCATGCTAGTATACTCTTTCCAGGAATAGTGACTGCTGTAGTTCACTTAACAGGTGCTGCAACAAACCACTGTGTTAAGGGTGTGCACACTTATGCACCCCACATATTGTATGCATCCCATTCAGCACCTGCACAACCAACACATGTTTGATACTGCATTGGATTGCACAGGTCATATGTCACATATCAGGTGTGTGTCATGTTAACATATGCAGTACTGTGGGCCCATTGCATACCATGGAGGAGGCTGGCATGTCAACAAGGGTGTGTACACTCCTCATTTCCACATTAAGCTTTGAAAGTTGTCAGTGTAATCGGATTTTATTGCTCATACATGCACTGCTGATGATGAGATCTGCAAATCAGAGGCCGGACATTAACTATTGACATCAGTCCTAATATCATCCCAAGTATGTGTCAAACAAACACATAGGGGCTGTGAGCAACAGAGCAAACATAACTGCCACACATATGCACATTCAACAATGGTGTGTACACTTGTGAGATATGGTGCACAGTACATGCTAGTGTACAGGTGCAGAGCAATACTGTGTACATGGTTGCAGTGCGTCCCAGGGGAAGGGGCATCACCTACTAACACAACTCATGCATCACAGAGATGTATAATGTTGGTAACAAGAATTGAGTATGGCTGCAGTACATGCTGTTGAGTGCCATATGTCATGCCTGTTGACTGTTGGGTAATGAGAGGTGTGTGTAATACCTTTGTGCCACCTCACCTGTAAGTGTGTGTGTGTGTGTGTGTGTGTGTGTGTGTGTGTGTGTGTGTGTGTGTGTGTGTGTGTGTGTGTGTGTGTGTGTGTGTGTGTGTGTGTGTGTGTGTGTGTGTGTAAGTGTGTAGAGTTAAACCATAATGTACAGGTCTTAAATTACATTTTTTGTTTGCCCCTCACAGGTGACGAGGTGGGTCAAGGTCCCTCCTGCAGGCAAACTGATGTTAGTGTCCATACAGACTCTGGCAATGATGATAGGCATGGTGAGGCACAGGCAGTGTTGTCAGGGGCTGAAGCTGTGCCATCAGTTGACATCCCACTTTTATCCACCCCATCCCCATACACAGTCTCAATGCCCATACATACCCCATCACCGGTGGCCATAGATGAGGAACAGTTGCTGAGTGGTGGCATGGGACAGGACAGTGTGGGCACTATGGCAAGTGTGTCTGTACACAGCAGCCATAGCCGGCTGACCGGCAAGGTACACAAAAGCAGATGCACTGGGGTGCTTGAAGGAGGGCTGTTGGTCATTATGCCCCTGGCAGTTGTGCCACAGCAGGTGTCACCAGACGCATATTTTGGGTCATCATGGAGGCACAGGCACCTATGGAACATTACACCAGACAGAGTCTTAGGCTCCAGAGGGCTACTCTTTCTGCTGTACTTGACAACATCTGTGATCTTGCAGGTGCCCACCGTTATTTTGCAGAGCCCCTGGATAGATGGTTGGGTGAGATGGTGGGAATCCTTGACAGTGTGGTGTCTGTGGTAGAGCCTGTGGTGGGAGTGGGGTGGCGGCCACGTGGACATAGGTCAGCAACACCAACAGGTGGAGGTCTGTGTGGATGTGCAACAACTCACGGCTGCTCCCATAGTGGCAGCACCAGCAACAGCACTGCAGGGGGGTGCTATCCACACCACAACACAGCAGTCTATGTGCACGTGGTCCTGGCCAGTCCCAACAAGGATGCAAATCCAGTGGACAATTGTCATCATCAGGGGACATATCTCGGCTTCTGCCTGGTAGTGCCCGTGAAACATCTGGAAGGCACAGTTCCCATGTCCATGGCTAGAGACAGTGAACTGTACACCCTGCCATGTACAGTCTGGAGTTGTCCAACAAATTCTGTATAGGGCAGCCACATGGCAGACATGTGTGCATACATACACAAATTTCACCAACACAGCTAAGGCACCTCCATACCTACACATACCACATCTGCACAGCCCATTTAATAAAGAACCCACTAACCCACACACATGATGTCAACCAAACAGTTCAACCTAGGTCTCTGGCAAACCTGCCAAAACATCCTAAGCATATGATGATATCTGTGCCACTTCCCTGTCATCCATACCATTGATGCAGGGACATGCAGATATGGTTCTGATGCACAGGGTGAATGTCCTATGGTTTAGAAATGTAATGCTGTTGACCGTATTTTCAGCTGGAATGATTACTGCTTACACATCAGAGTGTGTAGCTGTCCAGCTATGATGCATTATAGCTGTTATTATCTCTGACTGATTGTAGTCTCCATAATGTATTCTGTTTGTTTTCTAGGTGTCTATGTGTCAGCAGGATGTTGGTCTGCTGTCTTGTCCTACAAGGGGTGTAGCACTATGGTGGCACATTGTGTCATATCCTGGGTACAGATGAACACAGGTAACACGTCTGTAAAACAGTTACTGCATGTGCCACATGGCTGATAGGTCTGAGGGGTGTATACAGGTGAGTGCATGGTGGCTGATGTCAGCAGCTCTTCTACAGTGGACAATAGTGAGTGTATGGTGTGTTACACACCAAATGTCCATGAATAACACACACACACACACACACACACACACACACACACACACACACACACACACACACACACACACACACACACACACACACACACACACACACACAGGCTTTGCTATTGATGCAATACACAGATAATACTTTTCACATGGATGTACTTCATTTTGCAGTGAACTCATTTTGGCCTATGTAATTCTACCCAGACCAAATTGCCAAAAAATCACATCAGGAAATAATACTTTTGCCAGTTTGATGTCATTAACAGGGTATATGTCCTCTTCCCCAATTGTAGTGCAATCCTGGAGTTGATAAACATGGGTGTGCCTGTGTGGGTGGCACAGCCTCCCATTTTGGAGGGTGTAAGGTGGCGTAAAACCACACATAGTGTGATTAACAACTACTTAACCTGTTAACATAAACTGTACAGTATAACAGCACACTAAGCGGGGGGATACCCACAACAATATCCCCAATGTGGGTGGCTGTGTCCACTCCTGTATCGCTGTACAGCTGCACAGTGGGGAAGAGGGCATGTACACATCCACTACTAGTTTTGCTTAAATGTATTTCCACAAGATGATTGATTTGAATTGTTACCTATAGCCAGTTAGTTTTCAGGCAAATGATCTCCTGGGACATATATTTACTGCAAACTAAATTAGATCCCTTCACATACACACACACTTACCTGGCAACACTTTGAGTAGAAACCCTACCTAGGTACTTATTGCTACTAATGTATTTGGCTTTCATTGCACACATCTCAGAGCTTTTAGGTTGAGGTGTGTCCTGAGTTTCCTGTTAAGTGAAGAACACCACCAGGCCTTGTACAGTATGGTAATGGGGAATGCACTAGGTGTTAATGAACAATACATAGTATGACATACTGTCATATACACATTGACAAACACATGCAGTCATAGACACATATGACAGACCTGGGTTTAGCAGTGCTAACTACCTTGTCAGTGAGTCCATTCTGTACAGAGATTTTGCACACAGCACATGCATCATTGGGCTGGATAGTGTAATCAGTTACCTGTATGGTTGTTGGTGACAGCAGTCATCATACAGTGGACCCTGATACATGTACTGGGTGTACCATGGTGTAAAGACAGTATACCCAGCACCCACACCCCACATTGGCTATTGTACTCACTGAAACCCAGGATAATGCTCTGACATACCCACAATCACAAATTCACCAGGACTGCAATGCAACCCCTTGTCTATCTAATCAGTGCTACTACAGGGATACGCATTTATTGCACATTGCAAAGGGATAGAAGGGTGAGGGTTTGTCATGGCTCTCCTAATGTCAGCAGCATCACTATCCCTTATAATATATGGCAAGGTTTATTGTATTTGGAGAATGTGGTCTCAGAATGCTGTGTCCTACAAATATGCACACTCACACACATGCACACACTTGCCAGGACTCAGAAGGTAACCCATGCCTATCTACCCATTTGTAGAACAGTGTTATGCTGGTACTGCAAGCTCCAGGTAGACCATAGGGTGAAGAGAGTATCAAGGTATATTTAACATCAATTACAGCAGCAGACATTTTTAAGTATGCAATGGGGGGTGTAGTGGGTGAGAAGGTCATCAGGGTATTGTCAACTACAAGTTTCTAAACACACAGACAATGTTATTCTCAGTAATGCAGATTGACACATTTGTCAGTATTGGGGTCCATAGGTGCAGGTGTTCCTAGATGTGTACAAGGCTAATGTCCATGGAGAGATGATAAGAGTAGGGCATGTGGGTACAGTGGTATCATGCCACCTGACATTTGTCAGCAGGCCATCTACCAACCAATGCCACTTGTGTGATCCCCAGGGTGACAGTTAAATTCAACATCCAATCAACTGGTTTTCTCTTGCAGATGGCCAGTGAGGTGTTTCAATTGACATGTATGCAACATATATTACATAACATGGCCAGTGTTTGGGTTAGAGACCTGTACCCAAGTATGTTCTGTTGACTGTGGTAGTCTGGTTGAAGTATCTATGGCATGTGGTGCATACAGGGTGGGGTTTCCTAGGTGTGGCATTCATAACACAGCTGGGCAGACTTGTCAATGTCAGTCAATCATAGATTGCCTGTAAGCAGCCAAGATGGATACCTAACATCTGCATGTCTGTACAGAGGACAGACAGAAATCAACTAGCCAACAGGTTATGCATTAGAATGAATGTTTTGACAGATAATAAACTTCTGACACTTATAGGTATGCCATTACTAGATGACAGCAACCCTCAAGGACATGTCCGAAACACATAGTCTACAGTTAATATCCACATATCAGATCAATATCCAGTAGGAGATACTTAATAACATATAGCTCACACACCAAGAACACGATAGTCAGTACTCAGAGTCCAGCTTTGCATGGAGGGGTGTATGGTTCCATTAGTACAACCTGCAATCTACTCTTACTTGAAAAGCACTGTTAAAAGTAGTAACGTAATGATACAATGCATGCAAGTGTGACTGCATATAACCTGGGATACTACCCATGTATGAAATACATACAAAGAGAAAATAATTGTTGAACTAGCCATGTATACTCAGGTGTCCCATACAGTATACTCACACCCCTTGCTACTGTAATGACAGCACATAGAAGCATGTTATGTACATGGGATAAATTACACTTATTAAAGATGTCATTACCCTGCTATTTTATCAGACTGTAATGTGATCACTGGTCACCAGGGCTGAGCTATGCTTAACATGTGTAAGCATTGCTTAAATGTAAATGCTAAACAGATCTGCGCACTGGTAAGCGAAGCCTACAAGGTGTAAGTGCCTGTTCATTTAACCATATGTTAGCAGCATTTGCCATCACTCAAACCTGCACAAACCACTTAACGTCACTTAAAACTGCATTAACCACTCTGTATCCAACAGTCGTTCTTCTGCATAGCAAATAAATAAACAGCCCTTGAACCAAGGACCCTGTACACTATAGTCACAGCAGTTAACCACTAAGTAATCAGAGCTATGAATAGGTCTGCTAGTTTTTCAAACATATCATTCAGTACACATACTGAATAGTAGTGAACAACTGCTTTGACTACTACAATTGTTTAGTACCTGCAAGTGAAAATAGTGTTTAATCAGTCATGTTTTTATATCTAAATATACACATATCAGATAAATATGGTGGGATACATCTGGAAAGGTATATACAACACTCAGGTTTACACACAACAAGGATAAATGTATACATATGTAGATATATGTATATATATATACATATATATATATATATATATATATATATATATATATATATATATATATATATATATATATATGTATGTATATATAACATATGCCCATAACATGTAGTGGAGTCATACCTCAGCACCATAAGTCACAACCTCTTAGTGCAAGGGAATGGAATGTAAGTATTGTAGGCAGAAATGTATAATGTTGCTACAGTAAGAGGGGTTGTATCAACAGACATGTAGTGCAGGAAGTCACTTCTGATACTGACATGTACGCCATCAGTTACTGACAGACATCATAAAATCATCATAGTGAAGTACCACACAAATCACGGTAATGATCCTGTGGACTACAGCAGAAATATGACCAATAAACATGGACAATCTGACACAATCTGGTCAGCCCAGAGGTATAAACAGAACTCCTTAGTGCAAGACGTGTGGACCAAGCCTGACAAAGGGGATGTTTGCAGTTATGAAAATGGGGATATCACACAAATACTGGAATAGATAAGCTCACACAGTTGATGCATTCACACCCTCCTGTCTGTCCTAACACATATTAACTGGAGGAGCAGAGGTCCCAAGCCCACATTCTTCCCACTAGTTAGTGACATACATCTTCACAGCATCCCACTGCTTTTTCAGAAATACATAACACATATGGTGGCCAGACAACAGTACATCTGACAAATATCTGGACATAATTTCACACTAGGTAAATACACTGAGCTGTTAGGCATGTCAGAAAGCACTGTGCAAACTACAGGCAGACTGCCACAACACTGACCCAATTTTTCTACGGGGGAATACACATGTATTTGCAAATATAGCAGGCACTACAGGCATGTAACAGCCCGGAATAACAGACACCAGTGTGAAAGTGCATACCCACAACCAATCTCAACACAGTGACAGTCACATTATGGTAAGCCTAATTAATAATACAGAATATGGACTGTGTGAACAAAACCATCTTCATATTTGCCACTCACACACTAACCCTACATATACTGGCCCAATTCACAGTGAAGTCTGATGCCTGACTGTGGTATGGGACATGTCTCAGTCTGGCCCTACAAACATATACACTGATAGGGTCCCAGAATCTGGAGCAGCATGCAATGTCAGATAGAACAGGACCAAGAACACTGACATCTACCACAGTCTGTACACAGGCCAAGTAACATATTCACAATACACTACTACACAGTACTGACACTCTGTCAACAATCATCATAAGTACACAGATCTCACTACTGTACAGACTACAACAGAATGTCCAGGTTTTGTCCTTAAATATAAGGCCTACTATACATAACATGTCTATCAGTCTGATATATCACTGGCTTGTTATCAGGAATGATGTCAGTAAATAATGATATACTGTACATATGCACCTCTTAATGCATGATATATAGACACAGAGTGACAGACTTGGGAGACAGAGGCACAAACACAGACCCAATATTGACATATTGCTGTGATAAGCTGAGAAAATACCTGGTGTAACAGGGTTTGTTGTGACATATCTCTTCTGAGGGATATGAAGTCAGTAACTCACATGGATGTCACCATGTACTGACTGCAATCCTCAGAGTATGTTACTGCTTTTCAAAAAAATAGCAAATGTGTGAGTAACACACCACATCTAAGACTCCAAACTCTGGCCAGTCTCCAGACAGCCCTACAGGTGAGAGTTTCCTCAACCACATAACACTGTCATGCCAGACTTTAAATCATATAGAATAGCCATATCCACACAAACCCTGTTAAACCAACATTACTTCAAATGTAGAACAGCAATACTTACATTCTGTCCCAATGTCTGGACCATCCCCCTCCTGTTTGTTGGCCTGTCTCCACAGTATATGTTGTAAGAGGTATGTCCAACTACCCTCTCTGATGCTGTTTGTCAGACACCCACATGAAGTCCTGCTCACAGTGAAGGAAAAAGGCCAACACCCACATGAAGTGCTTAGTTATAGGAGCGTGTTTCCATGCAATTGGCTATAGGAATGATATCACAGCTGTTCCACATGCAGTTAGCAAGTGGGGGACTCCAAGTCATGTACAGGCCATCAGCTGATCATGAGCATTACCTACAAAACTCAAGCTGCTTCCTATGCAAACAGATGTACTTTTCCACATCCACCAGAGAGCAGGAGAGAGAGACAGAGAGAAAGGAATAAAGGAAAGGAGTAAGAGCCAAGCGTATTTGTGTATGATCCATGGGTGGAGAGTGGTATTTGGGTGTTATAATGGTTGCCTATATTGTTTAGTACTCCATCCTGTCACATAGTAATTGCACATGGCTGTACACATTTATGGCTGAGGATTGTCTTCAACAACCTCTACAGTGTTTGAAAACTTTTGGCCTTGTAATGTGGACATTGGTACATATAAGTCCTCAATATAATGATGTAGCAAAACCCACGCTGGAATAGATTTTCTGATTACACAATCACTTCAATAGGATACTGATAACATACACGTACCAGCACTGAGTTTCAAACATTTACTTAATTATGCATTGTTATTACAGTACTATGCATTCATTGCATGCGCCACAGAGCTTACATGTTGAAGAGCTGTCCAAAGGTATCTTTGAAGGTAAGTGACATCAGCAGTAGTGCTAAAGGAGGGGTAAAGGAAGTGTAGTAAGTGTGAATGTCCACAAAATCAGGTGTCAAGAAAGACATAAATACACTCTCTCAGAGAAACACACACATTATCACAGCTGGCAGGATCAGGATTAGAACTCCCATTTAACTAGTTTGCTATATTACAGTATTACACAGTTATCACAAGCACCACAGAGCACAGAGGGCTGAAATATGGCCAAAGGGTTATTTCAAGGTGAATGACATCAGCAGACATGCTAAAGTATGGCAATGGGAGGTGTAGTAAGTGTGAATGGCTTCAAAACCATTCATCCCCCCCACACACACACACACACACTTGCCACTACTGAGAAGCATAGGTTCATTGCTTCACAGGTATGTAGTAGGTGAATGGGCCTGAATGCTGTACAAGGCTAGACAAAGGCAATACCTTGGCATCAGGCAACATGACAATAGTCCCTAGTGTGGCTCAGGGGTGTAGTCCCTGGAGTGGTCCCAGGGGTGGGTATTGTATTCACCATCCACTCATATGGGTTACTATTGTGGGTGGCCAGAGATGTGCACTGCTTCCCATGAATGTGATCTATATTCCCTAACATGGACAGTGTCTGGGTTGTGCACATGTCCCACATGCATGTTCTTTGCCATGTGGAAGTGTACTTGAGCTCTCTGGGGCATGTTGTGTGGACAGATTGTTATCTTCTGATGTAGCATTCCTGACCTCATTTGGTGAGACCTGGCTATGTAACTGAGGTCATGCTTGCACCTACATTGACAGCATAATGCAGGTATTCAGTGGAGTTAGTGGCATCTGTCCATACAGGGCATGTGTATAAGGCATGGTATTTCCTTTGTGGGTTACGTTTGCAGACTCTACAGTTGTTACAGGCATCCAGTGGGGACATAGCAAAAGGGCTACTGTACACATTTATTTGCTACTGTTGGGATGGAACATGGTGCCATGTCCTTTTACTTGCTAGATAACACACACTCAGTCAGGAGATGTAACACATCAAAGTACTTTCTGATGTTAGTAGCACTGTTGTGGTCAACAGGGATGTAGTCCACTGCAATCACACTGTGGTTACTATCTGTGAGGTAATATGCAGGAAACTACCAATATAGTGGTTGCCTAGCCAAATGTGTTTGTGTATTAGACATGGGTGGAGAGTATTCTATGAATAATAGAAGGGTTGCCTATATTGTTCACCAGTCCATAATGTTACATGTAGGGCTATGGAGTGTCTACACCAAACTATCCGGTGTTTGACATCTGTTGCCCTTGTAAGATGGACATTGAGACATATACTAGGTCCTCAACATAATAATTTAGCAAACCCACCCCACAGCAGATCCTGCTATTACACAATCACAGCAACCGCCACACAAAATGTTGATGACTGACACATACACTTGCCAGTCTTGAGACTCAAACCCCTACCTAGCTATGCATTGTTGCTAGAGTGCACCACATTTATCTCACGCACCATGGAGCTTATATGGTGGATGTTGTCCCAAGGTACTTCTAAGGTGAGGAACATCACCAGCCCTTGTAAATATTGGCATTGGGTGATTTAGTGAGTGAGAGATCCCAAAAATATTTTTACCCTACACACACATTTACATTTGCCAGGGGAGAGTTTCAAATCTCTATCTAACAATCTTTACTGATCTTTGTGTTACACATTCCTTACATGGTTAGTTGGCAACAGGTACTTCTAAGGTGGATGATATCTCCAAGACTGCTAAAGTCAGGCTCTGAGATGTGTACTGGGTGTAAATGTGGCCAAAATCTTTCAGGTACCAACATGCATATGTACACACACAAACACTGGCCACAGGTGAGATTCAAACCCATACCTATGTAGTTACCGCTACTACATTGTGCCGTATTTATTGCAAGTGCCATTGAGTTTATATGTTGGATAGCTGTCCACAGGTATCTTTGAAAGTGACTAACATCAGCAGCAGTACTACAAGAGGGGTAATGGGAGAGTAGTAAGTTTGAATGTCCATAAAATCAGGTATCATCAAAGACATACACACACTTTCTATCACTGAGATTAGAACTCCTATCTAAAAAGTATGCAACACTATAGTATTACGCAGTTATTGCATATTACACAGTTATTGCAGGTGCCACGGAGCTTATAGGACTGGTGTTGTTCCAAAGTGTTATTCCAAGGTGACTGACATCAGCAGGCATGATAAAGTAGGCCGATGAGAGATGTAGTGACTGTGAATGGCCTCAAAATCATTCATCTCAACACACACACAATTGCCATGTTTGGGATTAGAACTCCTATCAAACTAACTTTCAGCAATACAGTATTATACACTTATCGCAAGCACCACACAGCTTATAGGGTTAAGATTTGGCCAGAGGGTTATTTCAGGGTGGCTGACATCAGCAGGAGTGCTAACATGGGCAATGGGAAGTGCAGTGTGTGAATGGGCCATAAACCATTCCTCTGGAAACACACACACACACACACACACACACACACACACACACACACTCAGTCTCACACACAACTTTACATTTGACAGGACTGGGTATACAAATGCTAGATGAATATGGATTTTTACTATCATGTTACACAGTTATCACAAGCAGCACAGACACTATAGGGCTGAGGGCTACCAAAAGCAATGTCTACAGTGATTGACATCAGCACATCGTGCGATATTGGCCAATTGGATGTGTGGTGGGTGGGACAGGCCTCATGATGGAAATCTCTCTGTCACTGTCTGTCTCTCTTTTCCCCATATCTCTGTGTATGTATGTTTGACATATTATAGTGTGTTGGCCTTGGATATGTGTGAGTATTCTTATCTAATGTGTGTGCAAAGCATGAATGGTGTACACTGTGGTGTGTGTGCACAGACATCTGCGACTAACAGATATGTATAGTCCACTGTGTTGCCAGACATGGGCTTCATTTCTCTAAGCGTAGGAGCATGCCCAGTATGACCTTCTGTATTGAGTATGTGAATCCATTCCAGGTAGGTTTTACTCCAGTCCAGGGTTTGGTGTTCTACACCTACAGCTAGCAACCTGTTTCTGCAGGATATCTGTAGATAGGTTGACAATATGGAGTCAAAATGGGTGACATATAGTGGGATACTGTAACTACTGTGTCTGTGGTGCTTGTGTTACATGGTTGGTGTTAGCAGAGATATTCAGACCTACGTACTGTTTTACACTGTGATATATTATGTCATCAACTACTGACAGATATACTTATTTGCTCAAAGTTATTTCCTGGGAAATACAAGATGACTGAAGCTGTGTCAAGTATTGTGGTCTGCAGCCTACATATTCTTGCACACTCATGCCATTCTGGAGGGGTAGCTGCAGACACTTGCTGATGGGTCTGTGTAAATGGTCCAGCACCTTGGTACAGTGGTGGCTGAGGATCCCCTGCTTGTACATATATCGACATAACAGAATGGCCATATCCTGCTGTGGCCATATCTCTCAGCTGCACAGATTTACCCAGGTTACCCAGAGGCAGGATGTACCCCTTCACTTTGTTCTTTATGAGCAGGATTGTAGCCACCCATTACTGGGTTTGCAGGCAGGGGCAGTATGGGCACACATCAGAGACTCAGACTTCACACACTTCATGACGTCCATGCTTCTACACCCCCCACTCTGTTATTCTATCCTCTTCCTAACATTATGAAGCAAAGCAAAAGGCCTCCACAACAAATAGAGTCCTCAGATAAACAAAAAAAAAATAGTAACAAAACAAAAAAAAAACTTCGACTCTACTAAAAAAAAAAAGAAAAGTATTGTATTGCGTTTCGCCACTTCTTCTTTCTTCAATTCTTCAGACCATAAAAAAAAAAATTGTGAAAATATTTATGCTCTTATATAATCTAACAAAATCTCTAAATTGTTCTAAAAAAAAAACCCTGGTATTAAAAAAGTCAAAGTGCCCAGTGCAAAAGTGCAAGCTTTATAAATTTCAACGTTTGAACTGGCAAAGAAAACATGGAAGCATGTATATCGTATTTCAAGTTCCCCCCCATGCGGCATGCTTGCATCTTTGCAACATGTGACTCACCCTGTTTTTTGCTCAAAGAATAGTTTTGCTCAAAAGAAAAAAAAGAAAAACTGAAATATATCCAGCTCCTTATTGATTATTTTTATTTTTTAAAAAGAACTGTTGAAAAAAATCACCAGTTTACAACATGAGATAAATGATACCTTCCTGACTTAATTCTCACATACCTAATTACATTCACATATAAAATGTCAGTTCAGCATAATCAAGTCTCGCCTCTAAGCAGTCGCCATCAGCAGACTAAGATCAGGGAACTTCAACGCGGATCTTCAGATTTCTCTCCGAATGTCTTTCCAGCCAACCCCCTACCTCCCTACCCTGCTCCTCACCTTCCTACACCTTCCTAACCTGCTCGCCATGTTGATATCAACTCCAGTTTCCTCCACTTTTCCTCCACCTACCCCTGTTGTACGATGATGATATACTTGCTACACAGAGATTCCCTCACAATTATACCACCAGAGATTCTCCCATGCGACAGCCTGCAGTACTTTGAGACAACGCTTCTGCCTAACTAAGAGGCGCTAGCTATAGAATTTTTGAGACTTGGGACGACTTCGCTTTGCGTTTCGACATTCCGATAAGGAAACCAGAGGACCAAGGGAAACCTTCGCAGTGAGAGAGGAACAATGGAACAGAGAAGGCGTTGTCAGAGGAAAACGGCAGAGAGGAAAGAAGGCATTCCAAAGAAGATATTTCAAACATTTTTTGATGATTCATTTAATGAAGAATTACATTTTTTAGGATTGATGTTTGTGCCATTACTGGGCAGGGATTGATGGATGTTTATTTCTGACAGCATTTATCTATGATTTATGACTGGACGGACCTTCTTTTGTTTAAACTTCTATAGCTGCTAAAGACAGAGTTAAAGAATGATTCCGGTGGAATGAGTTTAACCCGCTTAAAATCCTTTTATTTTTTTTAAAAGAAAAAGCTGTTTTTTCCTGGTTTTACCGGGCATGATGTGATTTAGAAATAAACTTATGAAAAAAGAATCAATGAGTAAAAATACCAAAATTAATGTATGTCTTTCCTAATAATTAATTTGAGGCCTTTACTTTTTTACTTTGACTAAACTAATATTAGGGATTTATCATGGGAGGGATAAGGGAGAGTTTTGAAAGATGTTATAGCTGGGATAAAAAATGCTGTATATGATCTCCTCATGTGGCCAAATACCATATGATTTATATGAGTATCTTGATAGACAACAATCCACAAGTGCCCATAATCAAGGATATTAAAAATACACAAAGTTCAGGGTTAAGACCTCCTAAGACCTATTGTTGTTGCTGAAAAAAAAAAATGGCAAATACATTCCATATAATTAGATAAGAAAAAACAATGGACAAAATACCAGCATATTGCAGAAATCAAATATACCTTTAGACCAAGGTTTCAGCTACCTGTGACAGCACAGGTTTGATTTTATCTAGCAACGTGTGTACATTTGTCCCATTTTTATATAGGCCTCACTCTAAAAAATTAAAAAAAAACAGGATCTTCTAATCCACCTAATTTATTAAAGTCTAATAAATCTATGCTTTTAATGCTTTTGTGCTTTGCTTTGCTTTTCAGTCCTCCCTTAGGTTGCTAGAAGTGTAGAACCAGTGTTAGAGGTGAAGAGGTTAGAAGAGATGAGAACTATTAGAAAAAAAATGAAAATTTGCATTTTAGGTGAGTTTAAATCAGGTTTAAATATATTAATGTCCATTATGTCCTAAGCTACCTATTAATTACAAGGAGATGTTTTAATAGAGAGATTTTTTTTTTTTTATTTTATGTTTTTGCATTTGTTTTCAAGCCTGTTTTCAAGCCTCATTTATTCTCCCCCCTCCTTTCCTTTCCTACCCCCTTTTTACATTTTACATTATATTTTTATTAGATCATTAGATCCTATTTTTCATTAGTCCTTTAAGATGTATTTTATTTCATTTTTATTCAGGTTATATATTCATGCAAATACTCATTTTTATGATATTATTTTGTTGTTGTACTCTGTCCCTGTTTTTTGTATATATGCATTATATTTTTTATTTTCTATACAGTTTTATTTTTTTTTTGTTAAGGTGCTTATCTGATTTTGATACAATAGCCTTTGTTTTTCTGAAGAAGTTGCTTGAAAGGTAACGAAAGCTACCAAAATTCTACTTTTTTTTCGTTTGATGGTCAGTGATTTTGTTTTGTTATACTTCCTAACATTATGTGAGCGATATCTGAGAAGTATCCCTATAGTTGTCCCTTCATCCCAGCGGTATCTAGGGGTTGGTCCACAGTTCATGCAGTAGGACATGGTGGGCATGCTACTGGAATTTGTCAACATGGCCTTGGGTTTGTGTTCTGTTGACTGTGTTATGTTGTTGGTTGGGACCCCATGAGATACCATACATTGGCAGTATAGGTGAGGCACAGGCCTTTGACAGAGGACTGTAGGCCATTTGATAGTGATGCAGGCCATCTGTAGCAGCCCAGTGCATTCTGTCACTCCTACATTCCCAGGCTGTGAGCCACTGGATTCTCCTGGGGTGACAGGGTAAGTGTACAAGGTGTTAATGGTAACAGTTCCTGTCCATGTTAATCCAATGGTCTTGATGCTGGCAGGGTTTTGCTTACATCTAGAGACACACCTGCATGGGACACCTCTTCAGCATGCTGCATTCTGTGGGTATTCCCATACAGAAGTGGGAGTCATACTGTACTCATTACCAACAGCAGGGATATAACCTGTGATAAACCTGTGGCTGATGCTGGGGTGAGCTGAGTGCATATGTGATATGGAAGCTTCTTGCAGCTGACTCACAGATATACCTGGGACATTCCCCGTATGCTGCCTTGTACGGAGACATAGGCAGTCTCTCATTTCTTCATAACTGTGCCTTTTGTGGTCTGCCACTGTTTGGCCAGACTATATCAGTATTCTATACTACACAGACAACTAATGTGCTGCCAACCTGTATGTACAGTTCCAAAGGTGTGTGCAGTTGACAGTTACATTTTACGTACTCTGTCTAGGGTAGTTCCTCCTGTGTACTGTGTGTATGTCTGGGCCCACATTCATAGCATGTCCATCTTTCAGACGGTGACAGATATTGACATCTGGACAGTGAGTATGGACTACTGCTGACATGGGTATTGCTGAGATGCATTGTGGTTGGCACTGCAGTTGTCAGAACATGGCCCTGTCATCAACAGTACTGGACAGAGGCCACTGAGACACAACCCTCAATGCCTACATGCTGACCACTTCCAGACAATATTGAATACACAACAACCTAGCACACAGACCCCTGCATAATGTACACATGCAACAATCTATCCTGTAAATTGGGCCAGCTCAGGTAATATGTGCTCCACTGTTATTAAACCGGCACGTACATGTTAGTGCATTTCTACATAGGATTGGGGGGGGGGGCACACCTGACGACTTTAAACATTTGCTATGACTGTACTGGTATTTCAGATACTCTACTGGCTTCCATTTCATTTTGTATTCTGACCTATCATGTAGACTAGAGGCATATCAGTAGAGTACAGATCTTAGGTTTTATTGACATACATTTTAGTTTCAGACTTCTTACCCATCAGAACTAACATACAACTGCCAGAACTGTTGTAGTCTGTCTGTGTAGGTCTGAAGGGAGGCTGTTCACCTTTGCCATCAATTGGATGTCTTAGCTCAGCCTTTCTTTATGGTCATCTACACCTGTCCTACTTGCTGAGGCTGGTGTTGGGTATGTGAGCCTCACTGATATGCATGCGTGTGTCCTATGGACAAACATCTGGGTCACCATATGTACTGCAGTGAGATTTGTCACCTTGTCTAGTACTGCCTACTTTGTTGACACCAGTATTTGTTATGGATTTCATGCTGCCCACATAGTTGTCCACTATCTGCTGCCATCCCATACAGCCACCCAATTCCCTTACATGCTCACATCCATACCATAGATACAACTAGCAGAACATACTACTCCATTCAGCAATTGATAGGAAGAGTGACTTACCTTGTGGCTGTGCCAGTATTAAGGACAGTGCTGGATGGGTGACTATGTTGGATGCACATAGTACACTCCCAATACATGGTAAAGCACAGGTAGTGTCATGTTTGGCATCCCTTTTACTGTATGTGTGAGTCAAAGAGAGGTGTCATTCCCTTGGTCCCTTCTGTGTCAGTGTATGTGCTATGCATTGCCTCTTTGTCAAAGCCTAGGCATACTGGGCATGCCTCCTTCTGCCTACATGGGCAGGCTCCGGTTGTTCCTCCTCTGAGTCGCTCTGTGCCTGTGATGGCCTTGGCAATGGTGGGTGGCTGTGTGGCCTTGCCCTGTGCTGTTCTTGCTGCAGCTGTTTCCACAGGATCATATTGTGCAGCATGGCATATACATTGAACATTTGTGTACATGTAGCTGGAGAATACTGCAAGGCTCCACTGGATATGTCCAGGCAGTGGAACTGTGACTTGAGCATCCCAAACACATGGTCTGTTATGATTCTGGTTTGTGTATGTGCCTCATTATGGAGTTCTTGTTTGGGTGTGTGTGCATTTCTGATGGGTGTCATCAGCCATGGCTCCAGTGCGTAACCAGCATCCCCCACTAGATGGCCATATGGGATATCCCCAGTGGCAAAGATCTGGTACAGCTGAGTCATATGCCAGATGTGGGAGTCGTGATAGCTTTCAGGGCTGCCAGCACACACATTCAAGATAATGCCCTAGACATTGCACATGACCTGGCAGGTGATGGAGGGGAAACCCTTGCGGTTTATGAAAGCACTACCCCGCTCATTGGGTGATGCTTTGATGTGTATGTGCATACAGTCTATAGCACCCACTACCTCAGGGTATTCTGCTATTTGGTGGAAAAGACGCATATTGCTGGTCAATGTCTCATGGGTGTTCAGGAAATATATGTGCTCACAGGGATGTGTTGACATGGCATCCAGGAACTGATGGAGTACCTTGGATGGGATATATCTTTGAGATTCTCATGATATCCCCAGTTGGCCTTGGGAAGGTACCTGTGGCTAGTATTCTTAAGCCTACACATACCTTGGTATCCACTGGGATGGGTTCCCCTTATTTGTTTCAGTGTGTGAGGCATGGCCAGCAGAGCTCAACAATTTGCTGCAGAATGTCCCTGTCCACCCTATAGCACTCCACTATCTACAGATCATGTAGCCCCTGGTAGGTTATCCTGGGTCTGTACATTCTTCTCTTCCTCCTCACTGTGGGTTGGTAATCAGCATTCACATCCTCACCACCCTCAGTCTCCTCCACATATTGATGTATGAGAGGAACACCAGCCCCTAACATTTTCTTAGTTTTGTCAGGTCAAATTTCCCTGTCTGTGTACACCAGTGGTGTAGAGTTTGTAGGAAAAACCAGAGTGAAAGGTGTTTGCATAGTTTATAGTAGTGTGCTGGGCTGGGCTGCTGCCTGTGTAATTGGTGATTCTGATACATTTCACCTTCCAGCTATGCTAGTTCTCCTTGATTGCCTTCCTACTGCTGTTTTCCCTTCCCACGGCCTTCCCATTTAAGCCCCGAGGTGCGCTGCGCATACCCAGTGCTCAGATGTAAACAGAGCTGCTATTTCCTGTGTTTTTTTTTTGTTTTGTTTAATACCCGGTGCACAGAGCGCACACCCGTTTAGGCAATGTAAACACTGCTAGACAGCCTCAGACACACCCCCTTCCTTAGCTGTGCTTAGCTAATGGCAAACATGGGCCACAGAGCTCCAATAAGCTTACAGCATGCATGACACTCCCCCTTATGAAGTCATTTACTTCTTATACTTATACCATGGTGTTGCTGCACCTACATGGTTGGGTGCAAGCTAACACTGAGAGGAATTCTGTGATTCAATAATAGTCCCCTCATTTGCATAAAACAGAATGCTAATTCATAGTTACCACATTCACACTGAGCCTTTCCCCTTAGCAACCAATATTTCCTGGTATTGTTGCCTTATGCATGCCATTGACTATCATGGCAAATTGCTGATTTGGGTTTAAAAGCTTATTTCCAACTTTTTTTCATATTTTTGGGCCGATCCCGTTTGCGCACTGTTGCCCAACGCTGAAATGGCCGAAATCGGCCAAAAAAATAAAAGTTATTTTTTATAATTTTGCAACTATTTCCCATGCCAATGGACATATATTTGGCCATTGGCATGCCTACTACATTGAATACATGCTTTCTTTGGAGCTGTCATGCCTCCATTTTGTAATTTGCAGAACTGTATTCGGTTAGTAACTGAATACATTTCTGCAGGTTACACTATTCCTGCACAGACGCCTGCCTGCTTCCTGGCCTTCACCAGCAAATGGGGTAATTAGCATATAGCAGTGGTGGCCATGCCGGAATAGTGTAGGAGTGCTCATGCACATCCTGGGAGCTTGTTCCTGGATTGCTCATCGGCCATATTGCCTGCAGCAGCTCTTGCACTATTCCTGCACTCCATGCAGAGCTTTCTTAATCCCATGGATTATGTGTGTGTGTGTGTGTGTGTGTGTGTGTGTGTGTGTGTGTGTGCGTGTGTGTGTGTGTGTGTGTGTGTGTGTGTGTGTGTGTGTGTGTGTGTGCATGTGTATATGTGTGCATAATTACATTTTGTACATTCCTAATGTGAAATGCTGCTCTACTTCCTGAAACCTTGTTGCTTTAACCTTTGGTACAACTGCTGACTTTGATACATTTTTAAGCTATTCTCTGGCTCCTTCACAGCTTATCAGCTTCTCCAAGTGCATCTCTTGATTCCTGTGTCTACAAATCCCTTTCATGTCTCTGGACTTGCTCCAACTATGGATCAGGATTGTCAAGAAAATTGACTCATCCTGAGGTATTGTCATGCCTGTTATTGTTACTGCCCTTGTGCACACACAGTAATACCCTATGGTGGGGCATTGAATGGGCATTTGCACTAAGCTTTTCCCAATCACTTAGGAATGTTGATACATGACAAAGTACACAAGTCAAATCTTGCAATAGTGAAGTGCAAGGAAACAGCAAGCAATTGGTCATAAATGTTAGTGCAAATGGAGTTATGCATAATTGTGATGTATGTAATATAAAACATAACAGCAATCCACCAGAAAAAAAATTCTACCTTGCACAGTACTATGTAGTCCCTGGAGTTAACTGGATGCATATTTGTTCTACTTTAAGCTAGTAGTATACTTAATCTATGCGGATTATTACTTGAAGTACCATGAATTGAACAAGAAAAAAAAATACTATATGAAGCAGTAAGATATGAATGTTGAAATGTCTTACTCTACACAAGGGATACCAAATATTCTAATATTTGATAATTGTCCACAATTCAAGAGTATGGTATTTGAAGATGGATGGGTACAAATAAGTATCCAGTGAAGAACCTGAGGGAAAATGGCACTAGCAGTTATTGTCTTGCATTTTGTGGAACATAGGAATACCTCAATGCAGAATCATAGTCTCTCACCAGGTTTAGCACTAGTGGGGGACGAATTAATAAATTCCTAATGTCTACTACTTTACAAATGTCGGAGAATCAAGGCAAGGTAAAACAGATACTATAAAGAAATAACACCAATATGGGAGAGTACAATAGTCAACAGTTAAATGGAGAGTTCAGTTCTTCCAGCAATGCGACAGACTCAAAAGATAAAAAGTGTATGCACTGAAATGACTGCAGAATACAAATACTGTTCCGGTTTGATGTAAAAAGCATGCTTAATCTAATGTTACAGATATTTTAAAAGTGTTTTGTATACTATAATTGTAATACCTCAAAGAATATTTCTAAAATATTTTATGATTAAAATATAAAGGAATGTAAAAGTTGTCAGGATGTTCCTTTAATGGACACAGACAGGAAAAAACATGTCATGATTTTCCTCTTTTTCGAAAACAGGAAGTATGTTTTTAGTGTATGCTTTGAATGGTATCATGGAAGAATGGCAATGCATACCTCTCAAGTGTACCTCATTACAAGGAACGTACCTCATTTGGAGTCTTAAAAAGTTCAGGTTTCTCGAAATTCCACATTGAAAGGATCTGTCACACATTCAGTTTTGGCAATAATTTAACTGATATCCCTTTTAAATAGAACTAAATCTTATTACATAATTAAAACATCATTTTTGTAAGTAAAACCAGCATATTTTAATCATCCTATGAGCTTCCTAGTTGAAGTTGTTAGTATATGTTCCACATTTTACCCATTTGTTCCACATTCATTTTGGAGATGGAAGGCTGAGAGCTATGTGTCAATGCTTTGTATATATATAATCTGCGGCAGTTCATGTATGTTGTTCTTTTATACTGTAAAACTATGGGTTTCATTTTGGTTTCAGTGCAGTCACTGCCAGTTCTGTTTAATGCTGGTACAATGATGAGTCCAACTGTTTATGTGCAGATGTTTATATATCTCTAAGTGTTAGAGAAATATTTTTAAATAGGTAAATGTATATTTTGGTTTTGAGCCATTTGTGTGTGTTTGAGTTGCAGGTGATGTTTATGGAGGGGTTTAATTGTAGTTCCAAGGGCTATTTTTGTTTCTCTACCTTGCGTAATGAGAAAATGGTAATAGCAGCATATTTATAAATGCAGACATGAATTGATTCTATTCTGTGCTTCATGATTTTAAGCTGAACTTGTTTCTTTAGGAAACCCTTTATTTACAAGGATCATTTAGTGGTGAACAGCCAATCATTGTCCATATTTTAGAATGTAATTAACTTTCATTGCATAATAAGGTGCAAGGGACATGCACCTTATAAAAGGGTAGATATGGTGATGTGATGCTCAGCATGTATCCAACCAAGTGAAGCAAAGAAAGAAGAATGGCTCAATATATATGTGAAATTTACATGCTTGTGTGGTGAGCAGCAGCAGTGATTACATATTCATGTCACTCACCACATTTAAATGTAAACATGTGTGGTTTTGTGCTGGCAGCAGTATTGCCAGCCAGGAAACCATGTAAAGCAGCATAAGATCATAGGATCATAAGAAGTTACAAGGCTAATGCCTCAAGGGTCCTTACAACCCTAGCCAAAGTTATTCTTGTTACCAAGATCAGCACCTATTGCCCCTGTCCAAGAGGGACACAGGTGGAATCCCGAGGGGAATTTACAGTTACCTAGCCAGTCGACAAGCTTGTGTTTGAAGATGGCCAATGAAGTGCTCTGTTTGATGTGAAGTGGGAGTCTATTCCAAAGTTGTGGTAACCTCTGGAAGAAAAATCTGTCCCTCCAGCAGGTTCCATTGATGTCACATACTAGGTTTAGGTCCTTAGACTGAGTAACCTGTGTACCATTTGACTTGCAGATGTGCAGAATTTCCAATAAAGCAGGGTTAGAGATCACCTTATATGCAAGGCAGAGTTTGCCTCTGAGTAGTCTGTATGAAACAGAATAAAGTAACTGTGATTTCAGCTGATCCACATATGATAGCTGCTGAAGGCCTTGAATTTTCCTTGTGAGGAACCTGTGTGGCTTCTCCAATTGCTGCAAGTGCTTTTAAAGGTACTTACCAAAAGGGGGTGTTGCACTCAATTATTGGCCTAATCAGTGAAAAGTACATGGAGGTGATAACTTCTCTTTTTCTCAAGGCAATATCCTTACTTATGAGATGTGCCACATAGAATGCCCTTATTACCACTGTGGAAACATGGTGATCAAAGGGAAGGTTTCTGTCAACCTGAGTGCCCAGATCTCTCACCACTGAATGCGTACTTAGGGCATTGTTATTGATGTGGTAATTTGCAAGAACATCACTCTTACTGAAAGGGATGATAATACATTTTTTTTGCATTGAGTTTAAGACCATAACTTTGGCACCAGTCATTTTCTTGCGTAAGACCTTCTTGAAAGGTGTTAACATCATTTGGAGATTCTATGACCACACCTAGTTTGCAGTCATCAACAAACTTTGTCAGCCACAGTCCTTTGGTTTTAGTTTCTACTTTGGAGAAACAGATTCTGAACATTAGAGGTCCCAGGACCAATCCCTTTGGAACACCACTGATTACAATTCTGTTGCTGGAGGTGGATTCCCTTATTTTGACTGCATGGGTTCTATCAGTGAGCCAGTTCACAACCCATCTTAGGATATAGGGGTTGATATCTAGCTGGGAGAGTTTGTCAATGGTGCCTGAGTGAGGTATAGTATTAAATGCCTTGGCTAGATCTAGGTAGGTTGTATCACAGACTTTCCCTTATCCAGGGCCCTGGTGACTGTCTCGAGGAAGTCCACCAGGTTTAGCAGGCATGGTCTCCCCTTGACAAATCCAAACTGGGTAGGATCTAGTGTTTGGAAATTACCTATATCTTTGTTGATAAGGTCCATGATGATTCTCTCCATGGCCTTGCAGATCAGGCTAGTCAGGCTAATAGGTCTGTATCCCTCTGGGTCTGTAGAAGCATCACATTTGTGCAAGGCAATAACAGTGGCTGTTTTCCATTCAGCTGGGCCAAAGCCAGTGCTTAGATTGTGATTGAAAAGAATACCCAATGGTGATGCTAATTCTTGTCTGAGCCCATGTAGGGCACAGCCTGGGATGTTATCAGGTCCCACTGATGCTGTGTTTTTGGCCTTAGAGAGGGCAGTTATGACTTGCTCTTAGAGATAAAAGATAGGGGACAGCTGTTAGGGATGTCATGAGGTATGTGAGGCAGGGACAGGGGAGTGAGGTTTTTACCAAACCTGTCAGCTAACAGGTTAGCTATGTCCACCAGCTCAGTATATGTGTTACCATTAACTATCAGTGTGGCAAAAATTTGGGTCTTACCTTTTAGGTTATGGATGCAACTAAAGAATGCCTTATGGTTGTCCTTTGTTGAGGAAGCTAATTTGGATTCGATATTTGACTTGGTGAGCTTCACAATAAATCTTATTTGCTTATTTAAGCTGAGGAGAGAGTGTCTCCAGTTTTAATCCCACTCCTTTTTACTCTTAGACAGCAGTTTCTTCCTTTTATTGTAAAGCCTATTAATGGGGATTGTCCACCAGGGACGTTTGCTCTTCCTTGAAGAGTTTGTTTTGGTCCTAACAGGTACTGCCAAGTCAATGCAGTTATACAAGTGCTTGTATAGGGCACTGGTGTAAAGCTCGGCATAGTTACTGGTTCCGTCTGATGCAGGAGGTGCAGTGAAGCTATTTATACCATCCTCTAAGAGGTTGTAATCTGCTTTGGAGAAGATTTTTTTAGTCTAGTTGCTGCTGTGGAGGGGTCCTGTGTGATAGTTACTTTAAATGAGACTGATTTGTGGTCAGATCTTACCAGGGATGAACTCACAGTGGGGGTGCTACATTGGTCTCCCATATTTGTAAGCACCAGATCCAGGATGTTGGCACCCCTAGTGGGGATGTCACCCAGCTGGTCCAGGGCATTGGAGATGACAAAGCCTTTGGGCAGGTGAGTTTGAGCACAAGTAATTTGCCCAGTCAATGCTAAGGTAGTTAAAGTTGCCCAAAACAATGGTGATTGAAAGTATCCTGATAGACTCAAGTTGATCCAAATGGCAGAGTGGGTGTCCTGATTCATGGAGGTGGATCTGTAACTGTCAATGACTTGAACAGATGTCATACCAACAGTTAATTTCACCTGAAGTATCTCTAGGGCATCATACTGTTTAACCAGTTTGGAAGTGTATTTATCTTTGATGAATATTAATACACCACCTCCTTTAGTTTTCTTTCCATCTGTTTGTGGTCTGAATGTGTGAAACGAGGTGCAACTCAGTATGGCTGGGGTGCTCTTCATAGCCTTGAACCAGGTCTCTGTGACTGCACAAATGTCTGTGTCCTCCAGGGAGAGGACCGCTTCCAGTGAGTGCAGTTTCATGTTAAGACTCCTAGCATTTAGCCACATGGCCTTGAGGTTGCTTTTATTTGGAATTTTTATATCAGGAGTTTTGTCCTTGTGACACTGCCTAAAAAGGCACAATGGGGTGGCAAGAACCTTAGCCAGTAGCCAAAATACCAGGGTGATAGATGAAGACCATCTCTGGCAACACATTGAGGTCTATTAATCATGTCATCCCAGACAGACAGATACTGGATCCCCTTAGAATAACACCAAAAACTAAGCCAATTATTGAACTCAATCATTTTCTGTTTGTACTGAAGCATCATTCTAGCTGAATGTAAAATGCTGCTTAAGACTAGAGACATACCTGCCCAAGACACATAGTCTGACAGCTCAGTCATGTATCTCTTCATATAGTCCAGAGAGGTACATCTCAAGTCATTCACACCAACATGGACTATGACAGAGTCATAACAGTACCTGTTGTTGAGAGACTTAAGTGCGTATGTGATATGGCAAATCCTGGCATCTGACACACAGCTGACTGTGACCTTTTCCTTATCCAGCCTGGTGAGCTGGGCATCTGTGTGTCTCATGATGGAATCACCTATAACTCCTATAAATAATATGTTAGGTTTAGTGTTTAGCCTTATGAGCTTGACAGGAGAGACACTGGTGCATGAACTATTGTATGTTTTGTGTTCTGCTGAGGAAGAATTATGTGTAGCGTGCTTGTGTTTGTGTTTGCGAGGTCTCTGGTGTTTAAATAACTTTCTGGCAAGGATGTCTGCATATATAGGTATGTGTAATGTGAGTTTGGGTGGAGTAGGTGGTGAGGTGTGCATGCTGACAACCTGCTCAGTGTCAGATGTACTGATTGGTGTGTGAGAGAGCATGGAGTCAAGGTTTTTAATATAGTTGCAATTCTCACATGTTGAGTTTATGTGGACTAGAATTAGGGGCTTGTTTGTGTACATGAGGCAATTGCTACACTGCCTCAGGATGCCCAAGTTGACCAAGCTGGCTTGTGAAATTGTGAGAAGTCCTCCATCCATAGTGCTAGAAAATGTATATGGCCAGAAACAGGAATATGGCAGGAAAAGGGTCACACATAGGAATAACTTGTGGATGAGGTGTGTTAGTACTTCAGAGGCTAGGCTTAGTGCTACGCTAGTCAATAGAGCAGGGCCTAAGAAAAACTCTTCAGGCTATCACAATGGGTACTGACACAGCTTCCCTAGTAATACTTCTTTGCCCAGAAATGTGCTAAAGATAAGGACTACAAAAATGGGATACAGCTGTATCTAAGGGAAACATTGTCGAAATTATCTGTCTGTGGTGCATAATTGCGCTGCAGTGCTCGGTGGCTGCATGAATAGCAAACTTGTTTACAGTAGAGGGAACTAGATTAGTGCAATTACATGGAATGCCACAATGATTACCAGGGTTTATCATATAGTAATGTACATAGGTCAAACACAGTACGTGAAAGTGTATACAGTGCAGAGTATTGTGAAGTCCCATTCCAGGCATTCTGTACAAAAGTTGTGTAAATGATCTGTAAGGGTGCACGGGCTGCCATTTAAAATAAACAATCATAGGAAGTGTGCGTATTGAATTGGGACACACAGATGAACTGTAGGAATGAACACAGGGAAAGAAGATAGGTGAAACATTGCAATGCACAGCAGATGAGGGCATGTAAATGGAAGACAATTGTAGCAGAAGCGCTAATCACATATCAACATGGTACATTATGGACTGCACAGTGAAAATGTATATTATGGGACTCTCAGACAAGGTGGCATAACAAAGAAGATGTCTTTGTGAGATAACCATCCTGACATGGACAATGGAGAAGACATCCATCAAGGATGTTATATACAATTGAGGTTGGGTGGGTGACAACCCTCCACTGGACCTGTAATCAAGGAGTCTCAATCCTCATCACTAGCACCAGTGGGGGACATACATTAGGAGGACGACAGGTACACACACAGTATTTCCAGATGCAGCTTTCTGCATCAAGTGCAATTTCCCTTAAGAGCACACAGAGAAAACAATAAGTCTGGGGCTGGTTTCTCCCTCTTTCCCCAGATCCCCAAGAAGACTCCCCACTGGCACGACTATGGAGCTGAGATCTCAGCTGAGTGGCCAAGCCAAGACCTCCAGCATTCTCTCTGTCCAACCAGTGCTTCATGTCCCTGCCCAAATAGCTGACACACACACTATTTGAGGTTTTGTTTACACACACACACACACACACACACACACACACACACACACACACACACACACACACACACACACACACACACACACACACACACACACACACACACACACACACACACACACACACACACCTGTGAAAGGCTGGCACAGGTTTACTACTATGACCCCTTTTGCCCAGACTATAAGGTAGTTATAACTGCCCCCAGCTAACTCTTTATCAGCTATGTTAAGGCCCTTAACAAGGGTGCCCAATCGTACTGTGTAATATTACTATCAATACAAATGGTAGTTTGACCAAGAGCAAGGCTATTAGGGTTGAAATACACAGTGTCACCAAATAAATATGCAAGTACTCTCAGAACTTAAATAGGTCTCTACAAAGATCAGCTACAATGAAAGATTTAAATGTATTTAATAATAAATATTAAAAGAACAAGAAAATGCTCAGTGTATATTTACAGTGATATCAGATTTCAAAATTACAGGAAATATTTAAAATAACATTGCAAGACAGTCTCAAATAAAGAAAGAAAAATATTTAAAATAATCTTTGCTATATGCCTGACTGTATCTAAGATAATTATACTGTTCCCTAGACTTACTTACTCATAGCAAGGCAGATGTGTGGTGAATGGATCTTCTAGTCAGGTCCCAGACAGAATACAGAATACCTTGTCTCTCTCAAAGAGTGCTTAAATTAATATCTCAAATATTACTTCTGGGATAGCTTGCAGAATGACATAATTTTTTGTCATCTGACTATATCCCAGGTATCCCCCCCTCATTGCTGAAAGCAGTATTTAGCATCTACCTGTGAAAATACATGCACAAGGGCTTTTCTTCAGATCTTGGTACTTGCTGGAAATCATGAAACAATAAAACACTTCCAAGACAATACAGAAAGTCCCTTAGTTCTAGACATTGTGTCTGTTACTGCACTGAAACTGAAAGATAACATCTTTTTATGGCCTGGCCATAACGTAATTTAATTTCAGTTATTTTTCTGAAGTTAACCTCCTGTGTTTCAGTTTCCACTGAACAAATATACATTTAAACATTTACAATAATGCAAGTACATTTCTGTTCTGTTCCAGTAGGATATACTGTGAATACATATTTAAGCTTAGGACTTTACAAAATACCTTTTCAACACACATTTCTGTACCAGCAGTTTGATATACACATATTATACAGTTCTAATACAGTTGTAACACAAACATCTTATATGAATCATGTTGATATTCACAAATTACATATAATTATTTACAAAATTCCAGATAGCTGTGCTGGCAGTACCTCTTTTGTCACAGGGTGCACATTGTGATGCTGTGCAAACTGATTTGCCTGAATATGAGTGTAATGTCAGCAAAGAGTGGGACATAGTTACAGGCTCATGAACAACATAAAAAGAAGCATCCACAATCAGAATAATACCACCATTAATCCCATGTCTCTGACACAACATATTAGATTCTGAGTGATCATAGAAGGTTCTGCACAAACACACTTGTACAGCTATTATGACATGTCAGCAATCTATGAGGATAATCAAGCATAACCATCCTGATACTGTAACATCTGTTGGATGTGTTAGGAGGGACACTGCTACATGACATTATGATCACTACAGGCTAGTTGACTGGTGTGCATGACACACACACACACACACACACATATATATATATATATATATATATATATATATATATATATATATATATATATATATATATATATATATATATATATATATATATATATATCAGTCCACACTGTCAGGAATATAACCCATACCATCAATGTTGTCATACAGCTATGTATGCACTGTGTGCATCACTGGAACAGGTATCACACATACATCTTTCCTGACTATCAGGCAGCAATGTTTATACAACAAAATGAATACTTAGGTATGGCCAATGAAATGTGTGACAGCTCACTATGGCAAAGGTTGTGCACTTCAGTTACATATCACTGGAGATGTGTAGGGAGGTACATGAAGAAGGGTGCATTGTACTCAGCTACTGGTGTGATGAAGGCTGTGAACTATGGATGTATTATGGCATTTGACGTGGATGTCTTGCAGATACTCAGTAGTGCTGTTACATACAAGGGAGTAGTCACCACTGTGGCTACATGTTGTTGGATGTTCCACATTGCATCTACCCCAGAACACAGGTCACACACCAATTGGCCTGCTTACAGGTTGTGATGTCTATATTATGCTTGGGTTGTGCATTTGTTTTCATAATATAACAAATCCCCCCATGTTTTTGTTTCATCTCATGCATTGTAATAGCTGTGGCAGCAATCTTTGGTCTGTGTTGATACTGTCTTTATTATACTAATATTACAGCTGGAGTCAATGATTGCCCACAATCTGTAGTCCTTCAGGCAGCTGTTTGAACACAGGATGCATATGTCATCTGTAATGAGCATTACTTAAATAATGGACAGGAATGGGCCCAGCAAACACCCCTGATGTAATGACCTGATCACTGGACCCAAGATATATGTCACCTCATACATTTCAATATATTTTAATGTCATGTATGTGATCCAGTGGTCAGTGATGTAGGTGTTTATGGCCACATCTGACAGTGTTGAGTGAATACCTCAGTGTGGATTTCTGTCAAATGCCTTGCCCTGGTCATGTTCAAAAGAATTATAGTGTTGTCATCATGCATGCCCTCAATGACCTCTCCTCTTTGAGGACATCTAACAGATGTAACAGACATGGATGCAGCATTAACAACTCACATGTGTGTTGCACACAGCCGGGATTTTGCTAGTGTCCATTTTGAAAAGGTCCATGATGACATGTTGGCCTACCTCAAAGATGAGGAGAATCAGGATGTGGGTCGATATGCATGCATGAGCTCTTGCCCCATCTCAGATTAACCCATACTTCACTAGGTGGTTAACCAATTGGCTCACTGACAGAACACCCATACTGTGAAAGTTGGTGAATCAACATCTACCAGTAGAACTGTCACATTTGGCAATACCCCAAGGATCTGTGCTTGGCCATTTACTGTTTGGAAACTGTTTGGAAACTATTTCTTGACAGTTCAGGCTAAATTATATGGATTTTGGCTTGCCATGTTTGCTGATCTTTGCTTATTTGTTACAATCATTGAGTCCACTAATGATGATAACATACTGCAGGAGGTGCTAACACAGAAAATGACCTGTGCCAAAACCACATAGTCTACAGATAAATGTAAGATTGTGTCATAGTTTTGGTCTTCTCAAAGTTGAATTCCACACTAATTACAAAGTGGAATTACAGCATTGACAACACTCCCCTTATGCTGAAACCAGTAGTGCAAGACCTGGGAACACACAAAGATAGCACTCTGAACTTTAATCACCAAGTGTCCACAGTGGTATGGAAAGGCTACATCATGCACCTCATAAGTCATGCCATTGTATCCAGATCAGAGGATGATATAACAGCACTGTACTCAAACCTCATCAAAACACTAACAGAGTATACTGCTTCATTTTGCATATACCTCATTAGACACCTGCAGCAGCTGGAGAGGCCACAGCTGTTTCTTACCAAGAAATTACAAGGCCTACAAAACATGCCATGATGTACATTGATAGACTGAAAGCCTTGTCACTGTAATCTGTATTTAATAGGATGAGGTGCTTGGCCCACAGGCTAGTCTCTGACCCTGCCCTGATGGGAATACTGCACATCCACAGATCAGCTATAGCCAATGACATCATCAGAGTCAGGTGAGAAGAAAATGTTAACAACAGTGTCCCACATGCTGGTATAAAATGCTCTCTGTAATGACATGAAAGTACATAAACACACACACATATCCCAAATGACTACAGTGAGAACAAAACCCTACCTAAGTACACTGAACAGAGAACTCTGTATTTAAAGCAAGCACTATAGCTTAATTCTGACTTGGAGAGTGTCACACAACAGGTTATAGGTGATGGCATCAGCAATGTCTCGTTTGGAGAAAATGGTAATATCAGTGTCCCACATGCTGGTGTAAAATGCTGTCTGTAATGTCAAGCAAGTGCACAAACACAAACACCTCCCAATTAAATGCAGTGAGAACAGAACCTCTATTTATCTAAGTACACAGACTAGAGAACTCAGTACTTTACTCAAGCACCACAATACAAGTCTGACTTTTATACAGCTGCAGGACAACTTATAGTCGATGACATCAGCACTGGATTTTGGAGAGAAGATGTTGGGAGGCCTGCATGAAATGGATGTGTAGGCATGTGCAAGTGTCAAAATATTGGCAATTCATGGGATTAGAGTGGTAACAGTAGGGTACACACTTATGATCTTCTGACTAGATAGACACACACACACACACATGGCTCCCAGTTGACTGCAGTGAGAACAAAACCTCTGCCTATCTAAGTACACAGGAGAGAAGATGTTTGGAGGGCTGCATGAAATGAATGTGTAGGTATGTGCAATTGTTAAGATATTCCAAGTTCTGCATATTACCAGATTGATGAGCGATCAATTTGTAGTATTTGCTGGTTGTGTTCCAATATGCAGGTATACCTTAAGAGACAGCTTAGAAACTATATGAAACAGGTGTCCGCTTTGCTACAAGTATTGGAAAATCTGAATGCGTATTGTCATTTTAAAGATGTGCATGCTATATAACACAACATTTGTTATTAATTTATGGGTCTATATTACCACATCGAAAAAGCTGTTAATTGAATGGCTTTATAACCAAAAATGTAGTTAATAGAACTTGCTTTTGGGAGGACTGCACCCTCCACACCCTACACTAATTATACATTTACCAACTCAGAGATCTCACTACAGTGAGGAAAGGGCAAATTTTCCGTCTTCACTGTGCCATGATCTCAAAATACACAGTTCTTTTATTGGCATTTTCGGTTATAAAGCCTTTCAATCAATGGCTTTTTCGATGTGGTAATATAGACCCTTAATTTATGTAGTGTAGTTGATTTATTTGTGAACAAGTACTGAGAGACAATGGTTGCAGTGCATGGGGGAGGTAACAGATAGCTGCATTGTAAATATGTGGCATCTTTTTAGATAGAGACTTCATTCTTTTCTGTTTCCACATGTAGTTTCAGCTCATGAACACTAAATGGACATGAAACAAAAGTATGAATAATGTGAACTCCGTAAATATCAGTAAGACAAAAGCGATATCCTGGGCAACCAAAGGATTTTATTACTCACACAAATTACAACACAAAATAAAAAATAAAAAGTAAAAAACAGTTTGAAATCCACAATTAAAACGAAAATACTGAGCGCTTTCACCCGCTCCACTCAATGCGGGTTTCATCAGAGTACATTTAACAGTTCTTTACACCAGCCTTATGTACTAACCAACTTGTTAATAAGTTAATTAATCAACTATACAAAACAAATTATCAATTAAATAATAATTTCATTAGTAAACTGAAACAAGGTCCAAAATACTAAACACTTTGTTATTGCTGTATCATGTGTTGAAATTTAAAAAATCTAACCATAAAATGATACTAATATTTATAAGTGTTTCTTAAATAGTCTTATTATAAAAAATTCTGTATGGATGATGATGTTGTTGTTAAAACCTAATAAGAAATAGTGAGGGCATAAACTATGTATATTTATGTAATAATATAATAATCAATTTAATCTGATAATCAATTTAATAAATAACTATGTACCTAATCTCTATATAAATTCATAATAAAACAAATATATTAAATATGTTAAATATGTATATAAATACAGTAATATTAAATAAATAATTAATTAATGATATGTATAAAAATGACAATAACGCTATATTAGATTTAATATATAATAAATAAATAAATAAATAATTGTGATATCATGTGTAGGAAGGTCATTTGATGTTTTAAATACAATTCATAAATGTTCACATTAGTGTGAAGTAATATATAGTTTATAAAAATGTGTGCATAAAACGTATAATGCAATTGTATCTATTGGAAAATGTAGTACAGTCTATAACATCTAAATAATTGTTAAAATGTGAAATAGATGAATAAAATAAAATAAGATAATTAATACTGTGAACCCTGTAATGAAACTCAAACCTAGTTTTAAAGGGTTATTGTTGTTAAATTGTGATAAAACTCAAATTAGACACAAATGGATTTGTGTTTAAGAATACTCGCAATGCTAATGTGGCCATTCAATCCTGGTATAGTACTAGCATTGAAACGAAGTTGCCACAAACATTCTTTTTTTAACAGTAGGTTATCCAAGTCCCCTTCCTTTTCCCAGGGGTTATATATTCTATCTATAATGAAAAAGATGAATCTTTTAAAGTTACAACATGTAGTACTGTGCGTATAAAGAGCATTAGTTTCCTTTTTGTGTTTAATGTCTCTTACATGTTCCATAATTCTCTCCTTTAATTTTCTCTTAGTCTTACCTACATAGTATGCCGGACATGAAGTGCAACTAGCTAGGTAAATAACCCATTTCGTATTGCAATTACATAGTCCAGGGCATTGAAGTGTTTTACCATAGTCATGTACTGTGCAGTAAGGTCCATCATTAATATATTTACAACTTTTACAAAATCCGCATTTTTTCATTTTAGAAATTTTAAATCCTTGTGTCCTACTTTCAAAAATCTCTTTCAGATTGGTCCCCCTACTGTATGTAATTCTCGGATATATACCTAGGGTTTCTTTAAGTTCTCTACTGTTGTTTATCACACAATTCCAAGTGTCATTTAAAATCATTGCTATTGCTTTAGAGTTAACATTATAAGGTATAATAAATGAATCCTTTTTACTTGTCAAATCTTGTTCTTTTAACCTTATATTTACTCCACTACAAATTATCGGTTTGTATTTTGTATCCCTATCCCTTGATACCTCCTTAGTTAGAGAATCTAATAACTAATGCTCTTTATACGCACAGTACTACATGTTGTAACTTTAAAAGATTCATCTTTTTCATTATAGATAGAATATATAACCCCTGGGAAAAGGAAGGGGACTTGGATAACCTACTGTTAACAAAAGAATGTCTGTGGCAACTTCGTTTCAATGCTAGTACTATACCAGGATTGAATGGCCACATTAGCATTGCGAGTATTCTTAAACACAAATCCATTTGTGTCTAATTTGAGTTTTATCACAATTTAACAACAATAACCCTTTAAAACTAGGTTTGAGTTTCATTACAGGGTTCACAGTATTAATTATCTTATTTTATTTTATTCATCTATTTCACATTTTAACAATTATTTAGATGTTATAGACTGTACTACATTTTCCAATAGGTACAATTGCATTATACGTTTTATGCACACATTTTTATAAACTATATATTACTTCACACTAATGTGAACATTTATGAATTGTATTTAAAACATCAAATGACCTTCCTACACATGATATCACAATTATTTATTTATTTATTTATTTATTATATATTAAATCTAATATAGTGTTATTGTCATTTTTATACATATCATTAATTAATTATTTATTTAATATTACTGTATTTATATACATATTTAACATATTTAATATATTTGTTTTATTATGAATTTATATAGAGATTAGGTACATAGTTATTTATTAAATTGATTATCAGATTAAATTGATTATTATATTATTACATAAATATACATAGTTTATGCCCTCACTATTTCTTATTAGGTTTTAACAACAAAAACACAAATGGAACACCACTGCAGCCAGAACGATGTAAAAGAAAAGAAACGCAATTTATTTAAAGACCAAAACAGCGTTTTCGCTTCCAGAAAGCCAGAAGCTTCATCAGCAGTTGAAAGGATTAAAACCTAATGCATTTAAAACAAAGTAACTGGTGCTTGTTGACGACATCACCACAAGCGCCACAAGGTTGCTTAAAGGGGCAACGATGAAACTTAAAAGGGCAACAATAACAAGGAGAGCGGGTAAATACAAATACATAGTATGCCCTGTAAAACTTATATAAAAAAATAATTAAAACATTCTATAATGAAGTGTGAAGCTAAAAAGCTGTATATAGTGAATATCAATAGAAAAGAGCAACTAAATGTACTACTGCATCGGGTCACCTAACAGGAGCAAGCAATATAAAAAAAGCTACATATCAAAGGAAAATCAATATGTTGAGGTTGCTATTACTTTAAACTATAGATGGAATAGAACACTGAATGGGCTTAACCCTAGCAAAGCATTATATGCAACATTATTCACTGTCCTTGGAATTGACCAATGGGATAGGTTGGTATGCCACCAAGAGTAAAAAAGTACTATCTAAGGTAGCTCTTATATTTAAGAATTGCAGCAATGTTACAGTTTTCGTTTAGCCCAGGAAATGAAAAGGCGTCCAGTTGGAGTTGCCATTCGAGCTCGCGAGTCTCGATAATGAGAGATTGTGGGCCACCTCTGATATCCATGCTGATATGATCAATGCCCATGAACAGGAAGCTGTGGCCGCTGTTGTTAAGAATATGTTTTGACAATGCGTTGTCGCTTTTCTTATTGTTGATAGCGTAGATGTGTTGGTATATACGGTCACAGAAACGTCTATCCGTTTTACCAACATAGAAAGCTGTGCAGCATTGGCAAAATGCTACGTATACTATGTGAAGGGACAACTAGTGAGGGCAGCCCATATGTGCAGCACCGATGAAGCCTTCAAAAAAGAATGTGCCTTACTTAAAGACTTCTTCTTAAACAGAGGATACCCGGTAGACTTGGTCATTGATTTGACTGTGGAAGTCTCCTCTAAACGTTTGGAGGGTTTTCTCACACCTCTTCTCTCCTCTAGATCTCCCCCCTCGCCAAGTGGAAGACCATTAGACACATTGGATCCATTGCCTTTGGATCCATCTTGTGGGAAGGATACTATTGTTGTGGACACCAAAAAGGACCCTGACTTCTCGGCCAGTTTCATTACTGCCTTCAACACAAACTCAAGGCATATTTGCTCCATCATGAGGAAGAACTGTTTTTTTTATCATGAATTCGGGGCTACACGATAGGTTAGGTTTATCTCCTATCTTCACTTACAGGAGGGTTAATAATCTTAAAGATATTTTACAGAGAAATACGAAATGTGAACACTTGACGAGAATAAAGGGCACATCTACTTGTGGGTGTTGCAAATGGTGCAGATACCTGCGAGTAGGTAACTCTTTCATCATTGGGGAGAGGAAATATTTCATCAATCACAAAATTAATTGCAAAACGAAGGCCATAGTATACGTAGCATTTTGCCAATGCTGCGCAGCTTTCTATGTTGGTAAAACGGATAGACGCTTCTGTGACCGTATATACCAACACATCTACGCTATTAACAATAAGAAAAGCGACAACGCATTGTCAAAACATATTCTTAACAACAGCGGCCACAGCTTCCTGTTCATGGGCATTGATCATATCAGCATGGATATCATAGGTGGCCCACAATCTCTCATTGTCGAGACTCGTGAGCTCGAATGGCAACTCCAACTGGACGCCTTTTCATTTCCTGGGCTAAACGAAAACTGTAACATTGCTGCAATTCTTAAATATAAGAGCTACCTTAGATAGTACTTTTTTACTCTTGGTGCATCAACCTATCCCATTGGTCAATTCCAAGGACAGTGAATAATGTTGCATATAATGCTTTGCTAGGGTTAAGCCCATTCAGTGTTCTATTCCATCTATAGTTTAAAGTAATAGCAACCTCAACATATTGATTTTCCTTTGATATGTAGCTTTTTTTATATTGCTTGCTCCTGTTAGGTGACCCGATGCAGTAGTACATTTAGTTGCTCTTTTCTATTGATATTCACTATATACAGCTTTTTAGCTTCACACTTCATTATAGAATGTTTTAATTATTTTTTTATATAGGGCATACTATGTATTTGTATTTACCCGCTCTCCTTGTTATTGTTGCCCTTTTAAGTTTCATCGTTGCCCCTTTAAGCAACCTTGTGGCGCTTGTGATGATGTCGTCAACAAGCGCCAGTTACTTTGTTTTAAATGCATTAGGTTTTAATCCTTTCAACTGCTGATGAAGCTTCTGGCTTTCTGGAAGCGAAAACGCTGTTTTGGTCTTTAAATAAATTGCGTTTCTTTTCTTTTACATCGTTCTGGCTGCAGTGGTGTTCCGTTTGTGTTTTCAGTGAGTTTCCTTGTTTTTTATTCAATAGGTTTTAACAACAACACCATCATCCATACAGAATTTTTTATAATAAGACTATTTAAGAAACACTTATAAATATTAGTATCATTTTATGGTTAGATTTTTTAAATTTCAACACATGATACAGTAATAACAAAGTGTTTAGTATTTTGGACCTTGTTTCTGTTTACTAATGAAATTATTATTTAATTGATAATTTGTTTTGTATAGTTGATTAATTAACTTATTAACAAGTTGGTTAGTACATAAGGCTGGTGTAAAGAACTGTTAAATGTACTCTGATGAAACCCGCATTGAGTAGAGCGGGTGAAAGCACTCAGTATTTTCGTTTTAATTGTGGATTTCAAACTGTTTTTTACTTTTTATTTTTTATTTTGCGTTGTAATTTGTGTGAGTAATAAAATCCTTTGGTTGCCCAGGATATCGCTTTTGTCTTCTTGATGAAACAAAAGTATAATTATCCACTTTGCATAGAGCACCATTGAGCAGTGGGTTTTGCATGATGGTTGGCAAAATGTTTGTGCATGCGAGATACGCATCTTTTTTGCTTTCCCTATTTGTGCATAGTTAAGCAATCCACAAATGCAAGGCTTATTGCTGAAATTATAAGAGTAAGTATTAACTGTACGAAACACACCTCCTGCTTATCTGACTCTGTGGCAGTAGGTATAAATGCATTGACGCATTTCTTTTTGAGTCCAGATGAAATAGTGTTTGAATCCAGGTGTATATTAATATGTTTAAATAAGTAGTAATAATGCAATGAAATCATACTTTACACTAACTTTACAATTAACGTTGCCACCTATCCTTTTTTTCCAGACTATCCAGAAATCAAACTGATTGTCTGGTAGTGCAGAACACACTGTACAAACTCTGGTATTCTATTTCATAAAAAGAAAAGACTATCAGAATTTGTTAAATCATCAGATTTACTATGCTTTTTTTGCAAAAAGCATAGCAAATCCAAATAAAACAGACATCATGAATGGAAAAAAAGAGCATTCCTGCTTGCATGACATGATGATATCACAAAATGAATGGATAGTGGACGGGACTTGTGTGGGGTTATGGGTGGTGCAAGGGGTGTGACCTAAGTTCTGCTTTAGCCACAACAGAACCCTATTTACAATGTTACTGTGGATTACTGTGTGTTGATGTGGCACAGCGTGTTTAAGTGGAATTGAGAAGAGGTAACTGCACCAAACATAATAAGGGTGCATTATCCCTCTTTGCCACTCAAACAGCTTTGCAGCAGAGAACTAAAATCATTGTGCATACAGCCAACTGCAACATCATCCACAGTACTAACAAAACATATGACAGCTGTTTGTACATGTATTAATTTCAGAAGTAGTGCACTGAGTGATTACACAGCCATGACTATTGCTTGCATAAAAGCAACTCTGTTTTATTTCTCTGTGTTTGGTGTTGATTCTTGTCTTATCTGACCAGTAATCTGAGACATGCAGTCTGTAAGGCATTCTGCATCATTGTCCATAAAATGTGTGAGGATAGTAAATGCCAAAAAATATGCAGTTGTCAAAAAATAAAGGGGAGGTTGTATGTTATGAAACAGAAATTTTGAAATGTGTGCTACTTACTTATATGTAAAACCTTGATGCAATTACTTCTATACTTTGTAATTAAAATCTGCTCAAGCAACAGAGACCTCCAAAGCAGAAACATATGCAACTTCCACCCCAACACAACCCAAATGACACATAGCCCACAAACTCAGTGTGCCACTCAACCACAGCCCATACGGCGTAATAACGTACCCAACACTCTAGTCATAGGTGACTCTATAGTCAGACACACTGATGTTCCACTCACCAGGCTAAACAAGGAGAAAGTTACTGTCAGCTGCCTGTTGGGTGCCAGGAACAGCCACATAATGCACGCACTCAGGTCACTCCACAACAAGTAGAAATATGACTCTGTCATTGTACATGTTGGTGTGAATGACCTGAGATGTAACCCCCAGACTACATGAAAAGAGACATGGAGGAGCTCTCTGATCTTGTAGCCCAGCAGGTATGACCCTAGCCCTGAGTAGCATCCTAGCATCACCCAGAATGATACCACAGTACAAGGACAAAATGACTGACTTCAACAATTGGCTAAGCTTCTGGTGTCATTCTAAGGGGATCCAGTATCTGTTTACCTGGGATGACATGATCGACAGACCACGATGCTTTTCCAGAGATGGCCTGCACCTGTTGCTCTTGGAATTCCAGATACAGGCTAAGGCTCTTGCCACCCCTATAGTGCCTTTTTTAGGCAAGGTTCAAATGCACCACCGTAACAGGTACAAGCAAGCAAAATCTCAGGGTAATGCTACTCAAAGCTAGAAATCTAAACCTCAAAATACATTCACTCAAGGCACTCCTTAAAATGGAGAACATTGACATCTGAGCTGTGACAGAGACCTGGTTCAAGGCTCCAGAGAGCATCCCTGCATTACCAGGCTATAATTCATACCACACCTAACCTGGACCAAAACACTAAAGTTGGAGGTGTGTCCATATTCATTAAGAATATCCACACCTCCAGGCTAGTTGCTCAGCATAATACAGCCATGATTATCCAAGTGCAACTAACTCTGGGCAAGATAGCAATCCAAATTGTAACTTGCTACAGATCCCCCACCATGCCCCAGGATTCCCAATCCTCATTTCTTGATACACTGGAAAATATTAGGGTACAACCCAACACCCTAATAATGGGTGATTTCAACTACCCCACCATTAACTGTGAAAACTACTCATGTACCAACTCATTTGCTCAATGTTTTCTGGAATTCATAAATTCCAGCACCTTGGATCAACTTATCTACAGCCCCACCAGGGGCAACAATATCCTAGACCTGATCATTACCAACATTCCACACCAGAGGTCAATTCCTCATTGGTCAGCTCCGACCACAAGCTAATCAGCCTAGACATCCACATCCAGCCCCCACCCCCACTAGGGAAACTACCATAAAACATTTCTCCAAAGCCAACTTCATGTTTCTTAAGACAGAAGTGGCAAACTTCACGACACCCATGCAGACGGACAATAGAGGTACTACTGCTGAATCCTACACAAATGCACTTTATAAGCACTTACACGAGTGCATGTATCATGTTATCCCTAACAGAACCAAGATGCTATCCTCCAAAAAAAGGAAGCCAATCTGGTGGTCCCCTGCCATAAACAAATTCTATAACAGGAGAAAGAAAAAGAGTAAAATTCCATGACTGGAAGTACTCCCTGGTCGACCTCAGTAAGAAGCTGAAATCCCTCATAAAATCCTACAAAGCTAGTTATGAAAACAAAATCACCACTGATTCTAAAGACAACCACAAAGCATTCTATAGCTATGTCAAGAATCTCAATGGCAACACTCAGATCTGCTCAGAGTTACAGCATAATGGCACTAAATATACAGAACCAACTGATATTGCCAACATCCTGGCAGATAGGTTCAGTGCTAACCTTGCCCCCCTCTCACCCCCTAAAGGGCCCATCTCTATACCAGAAGAATGCAAAGTTCCTGTAATCACGGCTGCACAGGTAAAAACCACACTCTCCAAAGCCAAGAACACAGCATCAATGGGACATGATAACATCCCAGGCTGCGTTGTACATGAACTACAGAATGAACTGGCACCCCACCTAAGCACCATGTTCAATCATAGCCTCACCTCAGTCTTTGTGCCCACTGAATGGGCACAGCAATGGTTATCCCACTCCACAAAGGGGGAGCCACCATGAATCATGGAAACTACCGCCCCATTAGCCTAATGAGCCTGGTCTGCAAGGCCATGGAATGTATCATCATGGAACTTATAAACAAAGACATTGGTAATCTCCAAACTCTAGACCCCATCCAGTTTGGGTTTGTAAAAGGCAGATCATGTCTCCTAAACCTGACTGACATCTTTGGAGTAGTCACCAAAGCTGTAGATGAGGGTAAGGTGGTTCACACAGCCTATCATGACCTCACCAAGGCTTTTGACACTATCCCCTAATCTGGAATTATAGATAAACTCACTAAATAGGTATAAATCCCTATGTCACAAGATGGGTTGCCAACTGACTCACTGACAGAACCCACACTGTAAAAGTAGCAAACTCCAAATCTGACTTCAGACCAGTGACATGTGGAGTACCACAGGGTTCAATCCTGGGTCCTCTCCTGTTTGGTATCTACTTTTCTGAAGTGCAGGCTAGCACAGAAGGTCTTTGGCTAATGAAGTTCGCAGATGACTGCAAATTAGGAGCCATAACTGAAACTCCAAATGATGTGGACATCCTACTAAAGGACCTCACTGAGACAGATGCATGGTGTCAAAGCCATGGCCTCAAGCTCAATGCCAAAAAGTACATTGTCATCCTCTTTGGTAAAAACTCTGTACCCATTAGCTACCACATAGGTGGTAGTCTACTTAACACCGAAGTGTGATAAGAGACCGTGGGACACAGGTGGACAGTAGTCTCTCCATTGATAATCACATCATCACAGTAGTCAGGAAATCCTTCTACATGGCACACCTCATCACAAAAGGTTTCTCATCAAGGAAAAAAGAGGTCATCGTTCCCCTCTACTCATCACTCATTAGATCTATTATAGAGTACAATGCCCCTTTTGGTATGTACCTCACAAGACATCTACAACAACTGGAAAGGCTGCAGAAATACCTCACAAAGAGGATTACCAGCCTCAAACAGATGCCCTATGCAGACCATCTCAAAAAACTCCAGCTTTACTCTGCCGCATATCACCTACTCAGAGGCGAACTCTGCCTAACATACAAAGATATGTCAAACCCAGAGCTGTTGGACATGCTCCACTTAAAGAAATCCCAATCCCTCTGCGCTACATGCTCTAGGGACCTAAACCTTGTCACCACAATATACAGAATATGCTGGAGGGATAGGTTCCTGTCCCAGAGACTTCCCATACTCTGGAACAAATTCCCTATCTATATCAAACAAAGCTCCTCATTATCACTCTTCAAGAAAAATCTTGAGGATTGGATGGGAAATAGGAAATTCACCCCGGGGATCACCTCTGTGGCTCTGCTCAACAGGGGCACAGGAAAATAATTTTCTTGGGAGGGGAAAACCAGGGTACCTTTTTGGCTAGGCTTGTATAGGCCCTAGGGCAGATAGCCTAGTACCTATCTATGAACCTATGAACCTTGCTGACACACCCACTGCAGGTAGGGGAGTCTGAATTGCTGTTGCATTTGCCTTCTCCTTACCAGTAATCATTCACAGTTGCAATCCATTTGCAACAAACTCTGAGGGAGTGCCTGCACTATGTTTACATCTGGTACACAGAACCAAGTATTTGGTATTCAGCAATTCTAATGAGTTCAAATCTCATTTGCATCTTCACTGTGCTCACTGCCCTAAATCTACACTATAAAAAGGGACCCGTCTTGCTAGGGAACCTGAAAGTGAGGACACTTGTTTGTTTGGATAACACAGAAGAAGATATTACTTTGGGATTTATCTACACAGAAGACTACTGATCTTGATAATGGATGCTTGCATTTTTCAGCTATATACTAGTTATGCTGAAATGTCATTAAGAAAAATCTGATTTATATATATATATATATATATATATATATATATATATATATATATGTATGTATATATATATATATATATATGGGTCTACTTTGATTCACTGAAAACTCATTTCACTGAATCACATTTCACTAAATGTAAGTACTATTCAGCAAATAAAATGTATATGCTCTTTTCCCCACTGTAGTGCAATCCTGGAGTTAGTATATATAGTTATGGGGGGCACAGCCCCCCACATTGGAGTGCATGGGCAGCCCACCACCTACTTTTGGTTTTATATCATTAGCTTTCAGTGAAATGAGATCCATAAATATAAAAGCTAAGTAGGTGCCTCCCATACACCCCCTAGCTATATATACTAGCTCCAGGATTGCACTACAGTGGGGAAAAGGGCATATATGTTTTATTTTCCCAGCAGTACTTACATTCAGAGAAATGTGATTCAGTGAAATGAGTTTTCAGTTATTTGAGCTTTCAGCGATTTTTTTGAAGGTGAATTGAAATTCAGTGAAATGAGTTTTCAATTAATCAAAGTAGACCCATACATATATAAATAATATATACATATATATATATATATATATATATATATATATATATATATATATATATATACACACACACACACACACACACACACACACACATATATATATATATATATGTATGTATATACAAATATATATATATATATATATATATATATATTTTTTTTTTTTCAACCTCTATGTATTCCTTAGAAGTGTTCTGATGGCTTAGGTATGTTTGTCTGGGCATTTTATCAAATGTGCAGCCTTATTAATTGTCATCACAAGTGCTAGTGTTGCACTGTTTTTCTCTTTATACATTTCTATTGTTATTTCTGTGAAATGTAAATGTCCTATATTGTCAATGACACAGGGGTGTTTGCCTTCTAGGACGGCCCATACACAGCTCTAAGGGAGTGCTGGTCACACGTAGAAGTGACTGGCAATTGCATAAAATGGAATATTTTGTGGTAAATCTGTGCACGTTTCAGGGACAGTTTATTTGACAGTACATTTAGCATTTCACTGATGGTTTGTTAACAAATTGTATTTGCCTGTTGTTTTGGGGGTGGGGGGAGTCAAGCTGCATTTGTGATTCAGCACAGACAAGCTTTCCTATTGTTACTGTCCTACATTTGGATCCAACCTTGCTTTGTGCGTGATTGTAATATGTTACAACCACACAATTCCTTATTTTAATATTTGACTATCTTGACTGGTTTATGTTTCTCGAGTGGGTAATAGTGAAATACTACCTTTTATGTGTTATATGGAAGCAGGACTTTTATTTATGTGATACTTATGTGTATTATCCTTCTTTTATATATTTTTTTCACCTAAGACTATGGCACTCAGGTGTCCCATTTCCAGCAAACCCCCTTTCAGTGACTTTCAAAATGAAATAATTGTGGAAGCATTTAGGCGACATGGTGCCTTTTTGTTTGAGAGGTGACATTGATATATGTCTGTCAGAATTCAAATTTGGCAGCAGATAGTGGCTGATGTGAATGCAGTAGGTGGCCAGAGCAGGACAGGTGCTCAGGTAAGTCAGAGGGTCACTGACATGATTTCATCAGCCAGGAGGAGAGCAGCTAGTGTCACCAGTGAATGGCTGGCTACTGGGAGATCCTGCTACAAAGCCACTGCTGACACCAAATGAAGAGTTCCTGTCCACTGTCAGGGATCCAAACAGCTCATTAGAAAGTACACAAATGCATGCCATTGATGTTGGTGCTGCTGTTTCAGGGAGGATAAGTATGTCCCAGGAGGAGCTTCCACATAGGCTTACCCATCTCAATTGTTACATTCTTCTTGTATAGTAAAATATCGACAGTAATACTTAAGATGTTCTTCATGTTTCACTGTTGCAGTCATCACTTGCGGGTTATCACTGCTGAGTAGCCCTTGGTTGGCCGAATACCAGAATCAAGCTTTTCCCCTGCACCAGCAGCTGTCACCTGTGGACTGATGTCAGGTCATCAGTGGTATAAAGGAGAGCAGCCAGTGCAATTACATCAGTCTTTCTTGCCATGGAGCCCAAAGCAAAAAGCAGTTTGTGTG
This sequence comes from Protopterus annectens, assembly GCF_019279795.1. Lineage (NCBI taxonomy): Eukaryota > Metazoa > Chordata > Ceratodontiformes > Protopteridae > Protopterus > Protopterus annectens. Next base: position 1,468,948,040 of record NC_056725.1, read on the forward strand.
CATGCCAGGTGGTTGTTGCCAGAGTGGAAGTTGAATCTGAAAACGAATAAAGCTAAGTACCCCATTGGAGACCTTTTTCTTGCACTAACCGATGTCCAAAAAAGTCAATAATTGTCTCCACTGTGGAAAACAAATACCACACCGAGACTTCCATACCTTGTGCGTTACTTGTCTAGGCCCAGACCATGACATCCCTCATTGTTGGTTCTACACACTTTTCACTTCAAGGATTATTCACCGTAGAGCTGAATTTCTACACAGGCATTTCTGAAGTAGTTCCTCACATTAAGAAATGGAATCCATCATTCAGCAGTCTGTGTATATTCCCAAAAAATGAAAAGATAAGGAAAGGGACAGACCACACAAACTTAAGCCTTCAGATGACCCATCCCAGTAGCAAGTTGTCAGTTCTCAGGAATTCAGTGAGTCGCATTTGCAGCCTTAGATGCCTGACTCTTTTCCTTCGCAGGCCTCTACTGCGACTCTTTTGGAGTCTGATATGCAACCGGGGAATGCTTCATCATCCAATCCCTCAGCTGTCTCTGCTTCAGTGAGGTCCGGAGCCACTACGCAGTCACTGGCTTCCAAGGAGGTTTTTCGCACAACTGATTCAAGGCAAAATCTGACATCTTTGCCTCTGACTACCACACCCCAATGACAAATGAATTTACCAAATTCTAAAAGCAAGACCACCCTAAAGAAAACAGTCTCTAGTTGCCATCTTACTCCTCCTCCACTGGCTCAGACACAGTTACTGAAAATGGCAGAGAACCTCATCACTTTCATCAGGGGTAGCCATACCACTCCTTCTAAAAGAAAAAGGGATACTTCCCCTGAAGTTCACACAGAGCCAGATTCTGAAATTTCAGACTACCTTGATTCAAATGAGGCACGACTACCTCTCACCTCCTTTGAGGATTATGATGCGGAGGAATCTATTCCTTCTGCCTCCCCCACTGAGGATCTTTCATTTGGAGAAACCCTGCACACTCTCAGAGAGCATTTCCACTGGGAAGCCCAAGATTATCCTCAGTCTAAGAAAAGACTAAGAGAGTTTCTAGATCTTCCTCAGCACAGACCCTTGGCCATCCCTCCTATTCTGGACATGGTGGATGATGTTTTCAATTAATCTAGCCTCACCCCTGATGCCATACCCCCCCTGCTCCCAGAAAACCTGACAGGTACTACAAAACTAAAGAAATGTACCTGATGCCTGATTCACATAAGTACTTGTTTAAAAGCCATGCAGCAGACCCAGAGGACATCACACAGGGCCCCAAAGAGGCCAAGGCTAACTCATCTAAAAAACAATTTCCTCTGACAGGGACTCAAGAGCTCTGGACATATGGGATAGAAAAGTGTATACCTCCACCACCTTAGCTATTAGAGCTTTTAACTGCCAGTTCCATATGCTAAAATATCAACAGCACAGATTGGAACTTATGAAACAAAAAATTTCATCTTTACCTGACACTAATACTTCCAATGAGTTAGCAGATCTTCTGCACTCTACTTCTCAAGTAGCTAAACACTCCTTGCACTGCAGATTTGATTCCCTAGAAGCCTCAAGTAGGGCCGCTGTGGCAGGTTCTGTCATTAGGAGACATGCATGGCTAAAAGACAGCCACTGCCTGATCATGTAAAATCAAAACTACTTGATGCCCCCCCCCCCCCTGGGATAAAGACCGCTTGTTTGGATCAAAAGCAGAAGAGATCATCAAAAAGATGGAGGATAAAGCTAAATCTGTGCAAACAGTAAAGGACTTCAGCCAAGTTCAACTTCCCAGATTCAGCAGAAACTTCCCCTCTAAGCACTGGTCTTTCCCAGCCCCCAATAGACAGGATCAAGGGAGGCCTTGCAGGGACAAACCAGTTTGACCACAAAACCAAGGCCAGTGAAGAAGTAAGAAGTGGCCCTCCACTGCTCCTACAGCAGGGAGTTCTAAGTCCACTCACTACTCTAAGAATGTGCAATGACTCCTCCTCCCCCTCTCATCAGAGGTTAGGAGGAAGGCTTTCCCATTACAAACAAAACTGTCTGTCTGTAACAAAGGACCACTGGGTATTAAAAATAATTTTTCAGGGCTACAAATTTATCTTCCAATAAGCCCAACCTTAACATGTTACCAAAATCTACCTCCAAATCAGTGGGCAAAAGCATTAAAACAAGTGCACATACTCCATGCTCAAGGGGCAGTGGAGCCTGTACCACAGGAGCAAGCAGGAAAAGGTTTTTAATCCAGACTGTTCCTAGTGCCAGTAAAAGAATGCACTTGGTGACCCATCCTCGACCTCTCCACTCTAAACACCTTCCTAGAGGTCCCAAAATTCAAAATGCTAACTCTTCAAAAACTTTTACCAATGCTGGGCAAAAATGCATGGCTAGTCACCCTAGACCTAAAGGATGCATACCTTCATATACCCATAAGGGAGTCTTGCAGAAAATGCCTACGCTTCACAGCAGGTTCACAACACTTTCAGTTCTTTGTGTTACCTTTGGCTTATCTATGTCTCCCAGGGTCTTCACAAAATGCCTGGCCCCAGTGGTTGCCTTCTGCAGACAGCAAAACATCTAGATTTACCCTTATCTGGATGACTGCCTAATCCAGGCAGAAAACAAAGAGAAGTTACTACAGGAGCTGCTCATTGTACAAACAACCCTAACCTCTCTAGGGTTCACTATCAACAGGAAAAAAATCAAACTTAAATGTCTCCAGGCAGATCACTTTCTTGGGTGCACTCCTGGACACAGCCTCCCAAAAAGCCTTCCTCTCACAAGAAAAACAATGCTTTCTGCCAAATTACTTCTCCCAGTTAGCTCTCAGAAAAAACTCACAGCAAGGAAAATTCTGCAAGCACTGGGTTACATGTCATCCTGCATTCTGATGATTCCCCTGGCCAGGCTGCACATGAGGAAAGTCCAGTGATACCTAAAGAACCTTTGGTACCAACACTCTCAATCTATGAATACCACTCTCTCCCTCATTCCATACATAAGTAATAAGTTTCTTTGGTGGGCAGAGGCCTGCACTTAGAAGAAAGAACAAGGTCCTTCTCTTCACCTACCTTTCTCAAGACCAGACTATCACCACAGTTACCTGGCTTGGGGTGCTCATTTAGGCACCCAGTGCACCCAAGGCTCTTAGGACTTCAGGCACCTTCGCTGGCACATCAACCTAAAGTAAACGATGGCAGTTCACAAGGCTATCATATCCTTCCAAGACCACCTAAAACTAGGAGTCCTCCTCATAAAAACTGACAATACCACAGTCATGTGGTACGACAACAAGCAGGGGGAACATACTCTTACCATCTGCTGACTGGTCATGAGCCTCTGACAGACAGCCTCTTCCATGGGCCTACATCTGATAGACCAGTACATCCCAGGAGTAAACAACACCCTAGAAGACCATCTAAGCAGAAACTACATAGACCCCCCCATGAGTGGAAACTCCAAAATGGGACATTCCTCCAAATCACCCAGGCTGGGGGACACCAGAGGTGGACCTCTTCGCCTCACAACACAAAATTATCTGTACAAATTCTGTACCAGGGAGTTCCACCCCCTGGCTTGGAAAGTGGATGCTCTCTTATTCAAATGGACCAATCTCTTCATTTATGCATTCATCCCTGCCTTACTCCTAAGGGTACTGCTCAAAATAAAGCAGGAAGAACTAAAATCCATCCTTATAGCACCAGATTGGCCCAGGCAACATTGGTACCCTTTACTGCTCAGCCTGACCAAGAAGCCTTACAGGCCCCTGCCTTTAACTGCAGACCTCCTGACACAAGCCAGAGGGGAGATTCTGCATCCAAACCTGCACACTCTCAAACTTTCTGCATGGCTTATCCCCCAAGGACCTGGGATAACCCACAGTTGAGCAAGCAGGTCCTAGACATTATTAAGGAAGCCAGAAGGCTCAGCACCAGGAAATCTTACTCAGAGAAATCAAAAAGATTTAACTCCTGGTGCCTATCAAAAGGTCACAGCAGCTCCCAGCCATCCCTCCCACTTATTCTGGACTACCTAGCAGAGCTACTTAACAAGGGCCTCTCCTTTTCCTCCATTAAAATCCACATCTCAGCCATTTCAGCACACTTTCATGCTGAACAGTCTGTCTTCTCTCACCCTTCGATTAAGCAATTACACAGAGGTGGATCTAACATTATGCCCCCTAGAAGGGCACCCACTCCAGCCTGGGACCTGAACTATGTCTTAGAAAAACTGACATTGTCTCCCTTCGAACCAGCTGCATCAGCAGACTTAAAACACCTTTCCTGGAAGACTGCCTTCCACTTGCCAATTACTTCAGCTAGGAGGGTGTCAGAACTTTAAACACTCATGGCCACTGAACCCTTCATTATCTTCCTTGCAGACAGGGTGTCTCTCAGGACTAATCCCTCATTCATGTCAAAGGTAGTATCAGATGTGACCCTAAACCAGGCTATACATCTCCCTACCTTTTTTCCAAACCTTCAGAATAAAGGGTAAATAATTCTGCACACACTGGATGTGCACAGACAGTTAACATACTACCTGGACAGAAAAAAGTTCATTAGGAAGTCAGATCAACTGTTGCTTGACTTCGCCCCAGGGAAAGAGGGGAAGCCTATCTCCAAACAGACCATTTCAAAAATGTATATCTCACTGCATACAATTCTGCTACACTTTCCATGGAAAAGCTACTGCTAAATCTATCAGAACGTATTCCACTAGGGCAGCCTATACTTCCACTGCCTTCCTTAGAGGAGGACCCACCAGGGACATCCTGGAAGCTGCCACTTGGACCTCGGTCCACACCTTCACCAAACACTACCACCTGCCTCTGTTCTCCAGAGCTCAAACAGGCTTTGCCTCTGCAGTCCTGAAAAGCATGCTAGCTCAATCCTAGGAATTTCATACTTCCATCCTCCCCTTCCTCAGCTTTGGGAATCCTTTCCCAAGTGATGACTGCAACAGTGAAACATGAAGAACATAGTACAGTTGCTACTTATCATAAATGTAGATGTTCTAGTGTATTCACTGTTGCAGTCCTATTTTCCCTCCCACCTTCCCCCTTAATCTTATCCTTTTTGGAGATTAACTATCATTCTTGTGGTCTTGTCCACCAAGGGCTCTTTAAAACATTTCCTTCAAGGGGTTCCTACAGGTTAGGCCAAGAAAAACTGATGTAATGGTGCAGGCTGCTCTCCTTTATACCACTGATGACCTGACATCAGTCCACAGGTGACAGCAGCTGGAGAAGGGGAAAAGCTTGACTCTGGTATTCGGACCGACTGAGGGCTACCCAGCAGGGATAACCCACAAGTGATGACTGCAACAGTGAATACACTCAAACATCTACATTTATGGTAAGTGTACACAACTGTACTTTCTGTTTAAAATTAAATTTATTTTGGGTGGAGAATATTTGTAGATTGATACAGTTAACAACACATTCTGGTTGATTACACATGGGCTTGGGGTGCACATTTCATCCAGGTTCTTGTTACTAATTTACATATAAAAAGCAAAATGTTTTCACCCCTTGTGTTACTGTTCATTGTGATGATGGTGTCCTTACCTTTTACATAATGTTTTCCAGGACCATACAGCACAGGGAGCCTACAACCATCTGCACATAGTAAGCAGAATATTTTTATGTCAGTACTGATGAGCAGTTCAAAGAAATATTTAGTTTGTGATGTTTGTGTCAGATCATCTGTGTGTATTGCTGTACTGTCTGTAATAGTGGCACCACTGTTAGTTTGTTAGCATATATTGAACTATAGTAGTGTAGGTATTACTTTTTTCTAATGTTTGTTGCTTATTATCACCTGAGAGTGGAATTGTGGGACTCCTACCACTTGATGTCAGAGTATCAGCAGATTTTGATGATGATGATGGTGGCCAAACAGAAACACAGATGGGGGGGGGTGCAGAGATTGAATAGGACACTGAGGTTGACATTCAGCCATCCCCTGTAATTCCATCAGACACAGCCAGTAGGCCTATAGCAGCCCACTCCAGTAAGCCCTCAGATATTGAACAGGTGAAGGATGAGACACTTGATCAGGGCAGTGCGGTTATTGCAGCTTCAGTGCCTGTTGACACTGGCCGTAGCCAATGTGTGAGTGAGGTGCCATGCAGGAGGGTTGTTAGGGGTGCTCAGAGGAGGCTTGCTGTCCATCCTCCACCTGATCCTGGTGTGTCTTCCAGTGCCAAGCGATATATGTTAAGTGCATTCATAGAGGTACAGGCACATTCCAATAGGTCCTCCAGAGAAATGCTTAGGGTTGTAGATGTGGCACATACTGACATGCATGACTACCTCTACCATGTTGCTGATTCAAAGGATCAGATGAATGACACGTTGGAATGGGTAATGTCTGTGCTGGAACATCTGCTGGGAGGGGGATGGCATCCACATGGATGTAGGTCAGCCACATCATCTGATGTTAGCCGATGTGATCATGCCTGATCATGATCCCATAGTGGCATTACTTCCAGTGCTCCGTTAGTGGTTGAGGTTATCCATACCAAGATGTGGCACACCATGGGGTCATGGTCCTGGGTGCCCTCATGAGGGAAGCTCATCCAGCAGATATCAATCACATTCAGATAGCAGGAGCACATCTGACCATGGTTGTGGACATGTCAGTGCAACTCCTAGCAGAGTGAGTTCTCGTGGATGGATATGACAACAATGAACTCCCACCCCTATCATGCATGGCTCACACCTATCCAACAAACCAACATGTAGAGCTAGCACAGAGCTTGGCTGTGTTCTTGCAGACAATCACTCACCAATTTCACCTGGAGGGCCCTTACAGACACACACACACAATAGTTACATGGTTCAGCCATGAAGCTTAAAGCTCATTCTGTCTCACTGGCCACTTATTATTTTATACAAATGTCTGCCTGCTTCTCTTTCTTACTCACACACACTCACCTAAATTTTGTGTCAGCCTAGGCTTCCTGCCTCCTGACACAACACCCTGTGCTTGTACAAGTGATGGTACTTGTGCCATAGCCTTGCTTTCTATATTTTGGATTCAGGGATATATAAGTGTTGTGTCTAATACTCAGGGTGCATAGCTGACTTAGTGCTTAGTATATCTGCATATGTCTGTGTGATGTTGTTTTGCTAATTGTACTTTTGACATATTTTGGTCTTAGAAAGTTAGACAGTTGATAGAATCAAAACAGTTATTTTGCATCAATATTTTTAGGAATCTTCTGAGGGTTGTGAAGTCTGAAACTGAAATGCGTCTCATTACTTTCTAACTTCTTTCTTTAATAATGTTCCAGTACAAAAATATGAGGTCAAACTGAGGACATTCAGTGACCACCAGTACTTTTGAGAGGTATGAATGTGTGAATCTTTGGTGGCTGAGGCGTATTACTTGATAGAGGACACATGTATTCACATAAGTCTCTGCTGTCACATGTTAAAGTCACCAACTTTTTACTTCCTTATATTACCAGGTAACAACATGCAAGGATATACTATTCATTTGCATTACTGCACAATTTGTTTTAACACTCCAGGTATAACACTAACCTTGTAAATCCAGCATTGCTACAGTTTCTCAGGATAATGTTGTGAAGCATGGCACAGACGGTGAAGATTTCATTACATTCATGCGGATTGTACTGCAGAGCTCCACCGATCTATCTTGGTACAAGAATCATGACTTCAGCAGCCCAAACACATGCTCTGTGATATTTCTCTTTTGAGCAGGTTCCTCATTATGTCTTTCTTCAGTGAGTGTTTTTGCATTTCTGATGGGCATCATCAACCATGATTCCAGTGCATAACCTGCATCCCTCAGTAAATGATCCTGTGGGATATCATCCCTAGTGAACATTTGATTTAGCTGGAAGTTGTGCCAGATATGAGAGTTGTGGTAACTGCCTGGGCTGCCAGCATACACATTCAAGATAATTCTCTTAGCATTACACAGGAATTGGCAGTTAATGGAATGGAAGCCCTTTCTATTTATGTAGACTCTCCTGTTTCCTGGGTGGTGCCTTGGTTTCTATGAGTGTACAATCTATGGCACCCAGTACTCAGGGTAGTGTGCTACAGGGTAGAACTTCTGTATCTTTGTGGCTCTGTCCTCAAGAGTATGCTGAAAATATATGTGATCACTGGCATGTTGAAGCATGGCATTCAGGAACTGATGGAGGATCCTGGATGCTGATGCCTGTGACATCCCCAGTATGTCCCCTGTTGTTCTCTGAAATGTTCCTATAGCTAAAATTCTAAGTGCTCCACATATCTTTGTCTCCACTGGCATTGGTTCACCTCAATTTGCCTTGGCTCTGAGTTGAGGATGACAGAAGTTGCAGAGTTCCTGAAGAGTCTCTCTATCTATCCTGTAGTGCTCTACTATTTGCACCTCCTACAGATTGTGATAAATTAACCAGGTTCTGAAAAGTCAGCAGCAGCATATAATTCAGCTTGTTGCACATACACATGAATTAACACATGAATTAAAGCAACAGCGGCCCTTAACATTCTTTCTGTGAGACTCCTTTCCATTGCTGTATTCCAATAGGTTTTGGAATTTGCAGGGAAACGTGCACTGAGTTTACACAGTTGCTTATAGCTTGCTGACTAGCTCTTCCATCTTGGATTAGTTGAATAGCAGGGTCTATATTAGATAATCAAACTTTCAAAAGTTAGACTGTTATATGGTCGACACCATATGATCGAACTTTTAAAAGTTAGAAAATATAATAAAAAAATAAACTACACAAATAACCTACCTGAACATTTTAAGCAGGGGGGGCAAGCCACCCTGCACCACCCCCGCTCTTTAAATATACCAACTCCGAGATCGCACTACAGTGCAGAAAAGGGAAATCTTCCCATTCTGTGCTCTACGGAGATCTCTATTAAAACGTTCAAACTTTCAAAAATTCGATCATATTTTGTCGACCATATGACAGTCAAACTTTTGAAAGTTCGATCATCCAATATAGACCCAAATAGCATAAAGTTCAGCTTCTTATGCTGTATTTAGCATCCAATGCTATTACCATGGTTGCACAGCTCAACACACCATGTAGAGCCATTTACTAAATGCATAACAGTGTGCTACCATATGCACATTGTGGTGTAATGCTCACACTGTTAGAGGACCATGTAGGGTTTATTGAATCTGCCCTGATGTTTATATTAGTACCATTTTTATGCAACTATTTTTCTAATTTGTGGCCTTTCTGTATCCTAGAATAAGAGGTAGTATTAAATTATTAATTTAGTAACCAATATATATCATTTATATGTAGGTTTTTATTTATTAGTAATGAGTCTTGCTTCTTTGTAATGTCAATATACAAAATATTGTGCTATTTTTGCTAAAATACTAATTTTGATGGTTATTTCTTTGGTAAATGTGAACACATAAATGGGAACCACAGTGGGGTGGTATCATACATTTCTGCCATAGACTGCTGGGTACTGTGAGTCAGATGCCACCTGGGCTACCTTTTGTGTGGAGTTCGCATGTATTTCCTGTGTGTTTGGAAGGAATTTCATTGGATGGGACTCCAGTTCTCATCATTCCAAAAAGTGTGGCAGATGGACTTAGGCTCGTGTGTGTGTGTGTGTGTGTGTGTGTTTGTGTGCTTGCCCGTATGTGTAGGAGGCACTTGTATACATGTATGCACGCATGCATATGTGTGTGTGTGTGTGTGTGTGTGTGTGAGTGTGTGTGTGTGTGTGTGTGTGTGTGTGTGTGTGTGTGTGTGTGTGTGTGTGTGTGTGTGTGTGTGTGTGTGTGTGTGTGTGTTTATGCCCGTGTCCTCATATCTACTGGTATTTTTCCCATGACTGATTTGCTGACTTGCACTCACTGCTTGTTGTGAGAAGCTGCAGATCTCAGTGAGCATGAACTAAGTGTAAAGAAAAGTGAATGAATGAATGAATGAATGAATGAATGAATGACTGTATGAATCAGTGAGTGAATATGAATGAATATCCAAACTTTTAATGTATATTTAATCCTTGGGTATTGAGTCTGTACTTATGCAATTTCAGATGTTCATTTTGTTGTGAAGACAGTACATGAGTGCCATCTGTGCCTAGTTGGCATGTGCTGGAGTACATAACAAAACTGTTACATCTTACAAATATTGTATTATAGCACAATTTCTATTATGGTGCTGTGTTTCATTTTTTTTTTTTGTTTTAAAATGATTGATCTGGCATCTGCTCCTACAGAGTCTTATGATTGGTTGTAATGACAAATATTTCATCACCAAATGAGTGCAATAAGAATTAAGGTTTTCTGCTTTTGCTAACATAGGCTGTGCATAATGTTGTTACATCTACAGCCATAGCTGACAAAATACCTCTAACACTAGTCAGTATGCAGTGCACATGAATAAACATTGCACACAAATGAGTTGTTATTCCGTACAGGAAGACCTGCAGTTCTCATGCCCTTTTTACTGTAGGCTTAGTTCAGGGATCTAAGATTAAAGCTTTCTATAGTTACCATTGTTTTCAAATGTGATAGGGTCATGCATTTTCCCAGTGGTTATCTGTCATCACTTTCTTTTTTCCATTGATGAGAAAGTAAACCATTTTACTGAAAGAATGAGTCATTAACATACTGTCAGCCATCAAGTTTTGCCTTCAAGCATTAGATAGCACATCCGATGATAAAAGCAAAGCAATCACTGTCATTTGAGGATATGTTGCTATCAACATTTGGATTTGATAACATTATAATGCATTTAACATTGCTGTATCTATTTTTTAGAAGGGAAGGAAAACATTACAGCGGCATTATGACAGAAGTCTGAATTTCATGAAGTTCAGAATGTAGTGTGCCGTTGTGCTTAAGATGTCTGTTTTCATAAGTAAAGTGTTGGAATCACATTGAATACGGAAAATCAATGTATCAGAAATCAGCAAATGTCCCTGAGGGAATAAACTTCAAGGAGCTGCTTTGTTTCATACACACCATGTAGGTAGTTTATCACCTTCATACTTTTGACAGATTTCAGTAGAAAGTCACTAGAAAAGTCAAAGATTATGTTCCTTTATTTGTGACAATAGGCTATCACCAATGACAGCAAAGTCATTCTCTGCATCTCCATGTGAGAACAAACCAGCAGCAAGACAATCATTATTTTAACTCTATGTTTCTCTTCAGATATGAGCATCTGATTGTTATTTCTACTTAAAGTTATGCAAGTTAAATAATTCATGGTAGCACTTTTTCCTGGGTCCAGACAATTGCAGGATCTATGTTAGCACTTATTCCTAGGTTCAAAGCCCTGCAGGACCCATGTTAGCACTCTTTCCTGGTGTCACAATGGTTGGGTGATTGAATATTCAATCTTTTTAGATAATGTGGTCTTCAGCATTGTCCTTGACTTTCAATATTATAGTGTCAGGATTATGATTTTCAAGATTGTTGGCTTCTATAAAGAAAGAAGGGGGGGGCATTGCAATAAAAGGAAAAAGAAAAAGAAGAAAGAAAGGAAAGTTGCTCGCTTTAATATATTGCTGATCGGGTCAGACATTTGCAAAAGGAAGAATAGAAACTGACCCCGTCAATTTCATCTTACTAGTGACACTGAACATTTTGTATCACTATCTTGTAAAATGCATAACGTTTGCTGTTTTTACGAGATTTAACTTTTAATATACAGTAAACACCTCATATTTATGGTGATTAAATAATGTGCCAAGGCTAGAAAGCACAATGAGAGATATGAAGAACTATTATGCCATAGAAAAGGTGAAAGATGAATGACATAATACACCTGAAGAATTAGTCCAGTCCAACAAGGTAAAAGAATTCAGGGATACATGGGAAAAGCATAGTGAAATTCTAATGAGTGCTGAGTATAAGTGAAAGTTGAAGCTTATTCAGTTTGTAAGAAAGTAAACCAACTAAGTAAGTCAGGTTAGCCTCATAAGTCATCTGAAAATATGCTAAATTCATTTTTTTTGAAACTCCAGTTGAGATCAATCAGTTTATTGTACTTTCATTATTGTGATTTTATAATAAAATTCAGTCAAGTTGGTATATTTAGTTAGAGGGAGTATGGGGGGCATAGCCTCCCACCTTGACAAGTTTAAATTTTTTTTTTTTTTTTTTTGTGGTCACTCAGTTGGTCAACTGCTTGTTTGCCCTACTTAAAATTTGCCATTCAGTGAAGAGCGGCTTCGGTAATAGGTGTTCGACAAATGGCTATTTGTTGAATAGCCATTCGACGAAGTGATATAGACCCCATCCTTTCATGCTGCCATTGTTAGTGAACACCGTGCCTCTTTATGTAATGCTATGGCAACTATTCACTGACTGACATGAATAAACTTACATATATGAAAACTCATTCAAATATTGCTGTATCTGATCCAGCCAGCAGCTAAATATTGTATTATTGTGAATACCATTATTTAGTGCTGTAGGTAGGACATGAGGGAGGTATCAGTTGCATTAACTTATTTTATATATCCTTTATTCTACTAGACTAGTCACCTTTTTTGGAGGGAGAGCCAATGTAGTATTCACATTACTATGGAAAATTTAGTCAGGCCAATGTAAAATGTCCCCCTACTCTTTTCAACAGGTGATGTGGGATCTTTTACATCCACCTGCATTACCACCAGCTGAAGTAGATGGGACCTCAGTTTAATGTCACATCCAATGGACTGCATGCTCAAGAGTACAAACCCCACCACCACCACCCTCATCCCCCATGCTGTACTGTAGTGTCAGCAGTTTGAAAAATTAATCCAGTCACCTGCAATCAGAATAGAATCCACAGCCTTCTGGTCCCCAATACCAAAGGCAAGTGTGCTACCTGTTTTGAATGATGTGAGCCATAGGTGCATAAAGAAAGAAAGAATCTCAAGTCTCTTAACTATAAAACTGCAGTATAAAAATACTGCATAATCTAATATCCTAATACATCCGTATTAAGAAATTAGACAGAGACAGATGGATATATGCATACAATCAGACAGACAGACAGGTGCAGGCAGATAGAATAATGGGTGGGCAAGACACGGACAGATAGACATAGGGATGGGTAGGCAAGACAGACACATAGCCAGATAAATAAATAAGAAATTTCCATCTGGTTTGAAAAGTGAACTTACTGTAAAACTCCATAAGAATGCAAGATAATTTGTGGATGGCTACATCCCCTACTCACTTCAATATGAGAGCTCTACTCTTCCAGTTTCCTATTAACTAAATATATTAACTACTGCCAACTGTAAGATCACAATACATCAGTGTAAAGGAGTTAGATAGATAGATAGATAGATAGATAGATAGATAGATAGATAGATAGATAGATAGATAGATAGATAGATAGATAGATAGATAGATAGATAGATAAATAGAAAGATGGATGGATAAGATAGATAGATAGATAGATAGATAGATAGATAGATAGATAGATAGATAGATAGATAGATAGATAGATAGATAGATAAATAGATAAACAGACAGATATTTAGAAAGATAGATAGATAGACAGGCATTTAGAATGATAGATAAATATATACAGACAGATAGACTAATAGACAAGCAGCTAGATAGACAGATACATTTAAAACCTACTATTCTTCTCTCAGAAAATGTGGTGTGACCCTGGAATACGAATACTTAATGTTAGAAAAATATGTATTAACATATGTGTGCAATGCTTATTTTAAATAAGGGAAGATTAACACGTTTTTATTCTATATGCAGCATTAGTTCTATTTGAAACTGAAAACATGCTTTCCTGAAATTGTGCTTTTTGACACTGCAAGATGCACTCTGACCTAGTTTGCTAGCACAGCAAAATACATGTTTGTGCCTTGGGAATGTACTGGAAAGCAGGTGATTTTTTGCTAGGTCAGGAAATTGAATGAAGAATAATAATAATTTCTGTAGATCCATTCATTATGGACAATAAGCTCTATTCGTGCTAATGAAAAAGTGCACAAGCTGCAAGATAGTTAGATACTATAAACAATGAACTGCTTCAGAAACCTGTACTTGCATTGTGCTTGAATTAGCCATAGTACCTAGACTTGTAACATCACATAGCAAGAAAGTTATAGTTGACCGGTGGTCGTCAAGGCCATCCTGTTTACTGAAAATTATTTTTTAAACTTTGAAGAGTCAGCTAGAAATGTGAGAAACATCTGTAAAGTAACAGAATTGTGAACTGGTGATCTGCTACGTCAGATGTCTTGAAAGAAAGGTATAAAAATTGTGACACTTCCTGATTTAGTCAGGCAAACTCTGTAACTGCATTTTTTGTCTCCTTGCGCAAGAATAAAGATACCTGAACTGAACCTTATGCTTTTGTTCTTTTGAAGTATTTTTTTTTTTACATTTTTTGGTCCTTTGGAGCCGGAAACCCTTGTTTAGCCTGGGATCAGATGTGCCAGGTGGTATGAAACTGCACAGGGAAGATATCACATCGGATCTTCTTCATTGAAAGACCTCCGACTGAATTGTCATGCAAAAGAGGCCAGCCACTCTTCTGATCTACGACTGAAGGCGGGTTCCGTTTGAACAGTGAGTGACCAATCGCTGAGGCTCAGGTAGGGTTAATCTACTTTTTTCTGTTTTAGATCAGGGGCTTGATTGTATTTGTTCTGTGAGAATTTTTGTTAAAATTCAGGGACAGAAATATTGCTATCTTGTCATAGATCAGGGAAACAGAATAAGTAGGCAGGTAGTCTGAAGGGACTGTAAACACTTGGTGGCACCACATTAAAAATATAAGGGTTACGTAACATTTAAAAGGTTAGAACAAAATGGGTAATATGTGCACAAAAACAAAAAGACGCCGACAACGTTAGATATTATACTAAATGGGTTAATAAATATGAATTTGATGGGAAACAAGAAAGATCCTCGCTTATCAAACTTATTAGACAGCTAAAAACTGATTCTAAAGGTCGGGTTAAAAAACAGCGTAAATTAGGAGTTCCTCAGGCATACAGGTGGATTGAGGAAGCAAACCGAAGAGAACAAAAAAATAAAAATTCAAAAGCAATGTTTCTAGACAAAGAGGATAATAACTTAGTTATAGCGTCGCCCCCTCCGGTTCCGGTTCCCTTACCAGTTCTCTTACCGGAATATGAAAAGAACAAACTGGCCTACCTCCACGATATCCAGTTATTCCTATAAAACCACTACCGTTTGTTAGAGATCCTATCGAGACTAGGTCTCGAACACGTAATTTAAAAGGGGATATTGAATTATATCAAATGAATGGAAATTCACAGGCTATGAGTGAAGAAGAGATATGCCCACTCATAGAACTACCAAATCCTCAGGCAGGACAAGAAGGGCAGGACCCAACTCTCTTAGTATACAGACCGTGGACACCAGAAGACATCCGGAAAGCCACAGAGGGAATTCCCCATCCAAAAGTTAATTTTAGAAAGTTCTTAGAAGACTTACAGGGCATGAGATTAAGTTATCACTTAAACGGAGAGGAAGTAGAAAAAGTAGTCAGACAAATAGTAGGTCCAGATTGGCACATGTTCAGTGGCAAATGGAATCCCCGTGATGCTGCACTTAGGCCCCTCCCACATAGCAGCACAGAACTTGATAACAGAGTGAAAGGTCTGACAGACCGAATTTCTGAGAAATGGAAGCCTAGGGCAGACTGGACTTGTATTAATCAATGCATCCAACAAGAAAGTGAAACTGTTGATAGATATTTTGCCAGATTATTAGAATGTTTTAACAACCATTGTGGAATGCAGGTGCCTGAAGACCAGACACAAGATTCCCCATATGAGCAGCAGTTAAAGAATGCATTTTTGAAAGGCAGTATTGCACCCATAAGTAGTTTCATTACTAAACATATGGTAAACCATCGTACAAGTAGATTAAAATCATTGCTTGAATATGCTAGACATGCCGAAAGGCATTTTAATAACAAAAAGAAAAAGAAAACTCAAGTATTCACTGTGGAAGATGAAGAAGTTTATTTAGTACAGTCCGAACAAAAGGGAGAAAGAAAAGAGGTGAGTGCTTCAAATGCGGGAAAAATGGACACATGGCAAGGGATTGCAAGAAAAATAAGAAGGCAGCAGTGGAAGACAAAAATGATGAGGGTGAGAACTGACTATATGAAAGTCAGGAATCACTAGATAGGAATAATAGAGAAAGGACAAATGAGAATGTGATAGAAGGAGCAGAGAATGTGACTATAGCTTTCCAAAGCTGAACATTTTGTGCTCAACAAAGGTTTGTCTTTCATACCTTCACTTAACAGTGATAATGTTGAACACATTATAGACATTAAAAAATTCTGCAGAAATATCATGCTTAAACTTATATATGGTAACAACTCAGGGGATGCTTTTAGTTTAAAAAAACCCTCAGTTTATTCACCAGTGCTGCATCCATTTTTACAAGCGTTTGAGAAGGCTTGTGAATGTGATATTGCAAAATTGTCTACCTCAGAGTTTGATAAATATAATTTTTATAATTTAATAACTGATGAATTTAATGTACTACAATCATTAAAAGATAATGTTGACATAGTTATACGTCCTGCAGACAAGGGGGGTGGGCTATTGTTGTAATGAATGTTGCAGATTATTACAATAAGATGAAACAAATGTTAGATGAAGCTGACACCTATAGTAGTCATAGCAATAATCAGCTTAATAAATTAATTAGTGATATGAAAGTTATGTTATATGAGTTTTTAATGAATAATATGATTACGCCTGAGCTCTATAAATATTTTCTGGTAGAAAACCCATATGTCCCTAGCATTAGAGGTCTACCAAAAATCCATAAGGGCATTTTAAACCCTCCCCTTAGACCTACTGTATCGAGTCAATGGTGGCTAACAGAACCACTATCAATTTATCTAGAGAAATGCATGGGAGTTCTTGTTGATAGTACCGATACTATTTTAAAAAACATGCAAGATTTTTTAACTACATTGTCAGATTATGTATTTTCAGAAATGTTTGAGGCAAATGTTGTTTAGTGACACTTGATGTTGTATCACTTTTTACTAGAATCCCAAATGATGTAGGTATTGAATACATTAGGGAATTTATGAGGTCTGAGAATGTTACAGCTGATAAAATTCAATTGTATTGTTTTTTATTGGAATTAATTTTGAATAATAATGTCTTTACATTTGAAAATCAATACTTTCTTCAAACAAAGGGAGTGGCCATGGGTACCCCATGTGTCAATTCTTATGCGAACATAGTAATGGCACAATGGGAAAGACAATATGTTAAATTAAATGCAAGATTCTCTGGTTTTATACCATATTATAAACAGTTTGTGGATGATATTTTTCTTATATGGAAAGGCACTTTAGACAAATTGGGACATTTTTTAGATTATATTAATTCATCCACTAACTTTTTGCAATTTACTGCCAAATGGTCCTTAGATAAGATTGAATTTTTGGATGTGTCCTTGATCAAGAATGATGATGTGATTTGTACTGAGATTTATAAGAAAGAATGTAGAAGGAACAATCTACTACACAGACAGAGCATGCATCCTCAGCATATATATAAAAATGTCCTACAGAGTCAGGGCTTAAGAGTATCCAGACTAACTAGCTCACATTCTAGCTGCAAAGGAGCACTTTTAGTATTGAAAGATGAGCTAAAGGAAAGAGGCTATATGCCCCATGAATATGATAAATTAGAGACACCAGAATTTATAGATAGATCTAACAAAGGTAGACCATATTTTAGAAATCATGATAGAGCTAATAACACAAGACACAACGGTAATAATTTTAGAGCAATGATTGAATGCAGGATAGTAATACCTTATACCAATAATAATAAGGTCATACGTGACATTATCAATAAGAATTGGAGAATTTTAACATCAGATGAGAAAATAAGTAATATAGTTGGGTTACAACCTAGTTTTTCATACCGGAATAACAAATCATTGAAAAGATTACTGTGCTATAAGGATGTTAAACCTATTAAGAATTCTGTTATCTCTCAGATACAAGGAACTTTTGCTTGTAGATGATGCAACCAATACCAATATATGTGTAATCAAGACAAATTCACACATCCTACCACTAAATATACTTATATGTTTAGACATTATGCTGATTGTATGAGTAGGGACTTTATATATCTTGCTTACTATACCAAATGTCCATGTTTTTACATAGGAATGACTAATCGGACCTTGAGAGATAGAGTTAGGGAGCATATCTATGCTATTAATAAGGAGGACGAAGGGAACGCTATAGCTAGACACATCTTAGAGTTTGGCACTACACATAAATTTTTATTTCTAGTAATAGAACTAACTCCCCAAATGTATAGGTTAGGTAATTTTAAGAACCATACAGAACAAAAAGAAATAAAATGGATGATTAGGATGCAGGCGGACAAGGGCTTTGGTCTCAATGACAAGGTAGCACTCAAACCATTTTTAGCTGATAGACCTCTGAAGCATTAATTTAGCTGGAATCCTAAGTGTGCATGGACCTAATTTTATTTATGATGCATGTTTTAAACAGATTCTTTTATTGTGTTTTGCAGACATGTATATATATATATATATATATATATATATATATATATATTTTAAATGTCAGATATATGTTTTAAGCTATAGCATTTTTTGCACATATTTTGGTATAGGCACATACATATCCTTTTAAAATATTTTATTGTTGTTTTAATTGATTGATCGTCTCTCATTGCTTCCAGCTGACAGCTTAATTGATTGTCTTTAGTAGTATAAATATGCTGTAATTTTTGTAATGATTTTATTGAAGTCTGAAGAAGCATGTGTTGGGACGTGAAAGTGCTTACTAACATTAATAAACTCTTGTTT
This sequence comes from Protopterus annectens, assembly GCF_019279795.1. NCBI lineage: Eukaryota > Metazoa > Chordata > Ceratodontiformes > Protopteridae > Protopterus > Protopterus annectens. Next base: position 1,468,966,871 of record NC_056725.1, read on the forward strand.
CTTGTAAATCCTGTGATGTCTCTCTCTTTTTGATTATTTGACTATTTTAAAGTTACCTGCATAAGTAAGTTTTTCATGAAGAGGTAAACTCTGTCTTCCAACAAGAAGAATTTTCCATACAGTATGTCTCAGGGCATGCACTGTGCATCCCTGCAATGTCTTAACTTTCTGTACAATACACTGAGACTCTGATTGCAATTGGCAATTACATACTCCTAGAAATTAATTCCTAGAAATGCATCCAACAGTGTACGTGCATTTCCATGGCCCTCGGACTTGCTGTTTGTCCAGAATCTTCCTCACATTATACCAATCTGTCACTGGCATGGGGACTAACACACACTGTCTTACTGTGTAGAACACAAAGAATGGAGTGCAGAAGACCCCATCCAAACTCTGCAAATAGTGTGAAAATTTGAATTTGTGCATAAGCTATGGACTGAATCTTCTGTTATGCTGGCTTTCCCCATATCCCATGAAATGCTTGTGGAACTCAAAGCATCTGCAACTGTATGATCACAGTTTTCTTTCTGTCTAACTAGTTTGCCATGTTTGTACAAGCTAATGTCTCCATCATCTTTTCATTCATGCTGTTACAAACCACAGTATGGGAGACAGAATGTTTGGAGACTCGCACATGTCCTGATGTGGTAATTGTGTGGTCCACCTCTGTCACAGCAATTGGGTTGGGAGGGTGGCCTAATGGTTAAGGTATTTGCCTTACAAACACAAGGTGCAGGGCTTGAGTCTCACAAGGGATAATTGGCTAGGCTTAAAATGGCTCACAAGGGCAGTTAGCTTAGTACTAACCTATGAACCAATGAAGGCTGTCATACTGTTTGAAAATCTTACACATTCTTTGACCCTTTGACCAAATTCCACTTTGGTATCCATCGTAATTTAGTTGTCATTGCCATTATAGATGCAGCTCTCTGTAGCGAAGCCCACCTCACATTCAGTAAAAATCACAGGTTCAGGTGGAAGGAAACAGCTTGGTCTTTGAAGACCTGATGGTGCATGTCCAATCAGAAGTACTTCCAGTATATCCCAAGACTAAAAATAAGTTTTACATTTGAGCAGTATAAATATGCTATGAATAGAAATACATTATCTTCAGTGCTTCATACAATGTCTTATCTGCTTGCAAGTGGTCCTTCACTCAACTCAGCTACTGGCACAGGTACTAAGGGTTTAATAATATGCATAAAAACAAGCAAAATTATTACTTCACAATACCATGTGATAGGACCGCTGCATCTTTAATTTGTGATCTTGAAACAACAACAAAAAATTACCTAGTACTGGAGTGTCCTGAAACATTGGCTGGTGCCATTTCAGTCAAACGCTTGGTGTCATGCCTGCTGGAAAAAAAGCAACTGATCTAGAGTATGCTGTTGCATGACTGAAATAGTCACATGTTTACTTTCACTGAAATAATTCTGCGATGTTACCAACCTGATGCTGCCATACCCACTTCATACAAGGAATGTCATCAGCACTACAGTTTCTCCCAAGAAAACATAACACTACTGTCCACAGAATACAACAGTTATGTCAAAAGGTGCAAACAAAATCCAAAGTCACTGCAGAGCTGGCAATAACTAACTTCAAAACCCTTCTTACAGAATATCCATGTGCATGGTACTCCATTACAGAATATCCATGTGCATGGTACTCCATTACAGAATATCCATGTGCATGGTACTCCATTACAGAATATCCATGTGCATGGTACTCCATTACAGAATATCCATGTGCATGGTACTCCATTACAGAATATCCATGTGCATGGTACTCCATTACAGAATATCCATGTGCATGGTACTCCATTACAGAATATCCATGTGCATGGTACTCCATTACAGAATATCCATGTGCATGGTACTCCATTACAGAATATCCATGTGCATGGTACTCCATTACAGAATATCCATGTGCATGGTACTCCATTACAGAATATCCATGTGCATGGTACTCCATTACAGAATATCCATGTGCATGGTACTCCATTTAAATTGTCCTTCCTAAATCCTTCCATTATTATCTTGTTCATTATATGGTCCCAAGGAGTTTAATTGATATTTTCATTAATGGGTGTGAAGTGCGAATGTGGCAGACTACATAGCTACTGGGATTTTGTTAAATGTAAGTAGAGTTTAGTACCAAAGGTAGGCCATAATTGCAAGGCACTGCACATTGTTATTGCAGTTTGATTTGGTGGTCATCTATGTAAAATGAAGGATTTTAACTTACCAAATCAGGAAAGCAGCTAAGCTTGTGATAAACATGCTGCCTCTTCCTGCCAAGTATGCATTGCCTTCTGCTGTTTACCTAAAACCTGCTTATATTTCACTGTTGACTCCATTCTTACAATTCAGACAATCACACAAGGACATTCTTCCTTCCTACTGAAAACATCAGTGTAATATAATAAACTTACATTTTCCATCTGACATCCCACACCAATACATAATGGACACATAAGAACTTATTTTTGGTTAGATTCTCATATTCAGTCATAAACTAGATTCTAGCCAGAATGCATAAAATAAAAGAAAAGCTCATTATAATATGTTATGAAATAATAAAATACTTCGGTCATTAGCAGAGCAAAATACTTATCTTTATTAAACAAAAACATGTGTGAGAGACAGCACCCAGAAAGTCATGTCTCCCCGAACAAAGAATTTCATGGTTACTTTATAGGAAACCTTATCAGGGTAATACACTTTCAGACCACTGCTAAATATTTAATAGAAAAACGCTGAGTTTTGCAAAAAATACATCTGCTACTTTTTATCTACATTTTAGCCTAGTAAGGAATAAGTTTAATTTTACCATGTTATTTACAAGAAATGCTGTCTCAGACTCAGGAAATAAAACTTAATATTCTGTCCCTGGGATTTAGCAAGTTCTGCACAGCATGCAGGAATAGTGCAGGAGTTGCTGGAGGCAATATGGCCGTCGAGAGATCCGGGAACAAGCTCCAGGGACATGCATGATTGCTCTTGCAATATTCCTGCACGGGCACAGCTCCTGTATGCTAATTACCCCATTTGCAGGTAAATACCATGCAAATGAGGTGAATTAGTGATCCAGGAAGCTGGCAGCTGTCCGTGCAGGATTAGTGTAACCTGCAGAAATGTGCTTGGTTAGTAACCGAGTAGATTTCTGCAAACTACAAAAGGGAGCCATGACAGCTCCAAATAAAGGGTGTATATAATGTGGAAAGCACGCCAATGGCCAAATATATGGCCATTGGCATGGAAAACAATTGCAAAATAAAAAAAAATTACTTTTATTTTTATTTGGCCGATTTCGGCCTTTTAAGCGTAGGGCAGCAGCATGCAAACGGGATCAGCCGGAAAATAAAAGTAAAACCTTGAAAAAAGCATTTTCTGCAAAATCACAATTTTGCCATTATAGTCAATGGTAGCCAGAAGACAACAAGGCCAGTAATTAGTGGTTGCTAAGGGGGAAGGCTCAGTGTGGGACTTGTAACTAGGCATTACCAGGTAATTCTATGAAAATGAGGGGAATGATACTGAATCGCAGATTTCCTCTCATGGTTATCCTGCACCCAACCGTGTAGGTGCAGGAAAACCATGGTGCAAGCCTAAGAGTTAGCTGACATCATAGAGGGGTGTGTCAGGCATACTGTAAGCTTATTGGGGCTCTGTGACTTGGGTTTGCTCTTAGTTTAGCAGAGCTATGGAAGGAGGTGTGTCTGGAGCTACCAAGCACACTTTACATTGCCTAAATGGTTATGTGTCCCACTCACCGGGTTTAAAAAAAAAAAAAAAAAAAAAAGTAAGCCAGGAAATAGCAGCTCCATTCACATCTGAGCACTGTGTTTGCATGGTGCACCTTGTGGCTTCAACAGGAAGGCAATGGGAAGGGAATACAGCAGTAGGAAGGTAATCAAGGAGAATTAGCATAGCTGGAAGGTGAAATGTATCAGAATCAGCCGATTACACAGGCAGCAGACCAGCCCAGCCCAGAACACTACTATAAACTATGCAAACACCTTTCCCGCTGTTTTTTCCCACAAACTCTACACCACCAGTGTACACAAACAGAGAAGTCTTACCTAACAAAAGGAACAACATGGTAGCGGCTGCATTTGCTCTCATAAATCAACATGTGTAAGAGGCTGAGGGTGGTGAGGATGACAGTGCTGATGACCAACGCACAGTGAGGAGAAGGAATAGAGTGTACAAACCCAGGGTAATCTACCAGGGGCTACATGAGCTGGAGATAGTGGAGCACTATAGGGTGGACAGGGACCTCCTACAGCAAATTGTTGAGCTGTGTCGGTCACTCCTACCACACAGAACCAACAGAGGGGAACCCATCCCAGTGGATACCAAGGCATGTGTAGGCTTAAGAATACTAGCCACAGGTACCTTTCAAAGACCAACTGGGGATATCATGGGGATCTCACAGGTATCAGCATCCAGGGGACTCCACCTGTTCCTGGATGCCATGTCAGCACATGCCGGTAAGCACATATATTTCCTCAACACCCATGAGGCATTGACCAGCAATATGCATCTCTTCCACCAAATAGCAGAATACCCTGAGGTAGTGGTTGCTATAGACTGCATGCACAAACACATCAAAGCACCACCCAGCAAGTGGGGTAGAGTTTACATAAACCGCAAGGGCTTCCCCTCCATCAACTGCCAGGTTGTGTGCGATGCCCAGGGAATTATAATGAATGTGTGCCCTGGCAGCCTTGGGAGCTATCACGGCTCCCACATCTGGCATATGACGCAGCTGTACCAGAGATTTGCCAATGGGGACATCCCATATGGACACTTAGTGGGGGATGTTGGTTAAGCACTGGAGCCGTGGCTGATGACATCCATTAGAAATGCATACACATCCGAACAAGAACTCCATAATGAGGCACACGCACAGACCAGAATCATAATAGAGCATGTGCTTGGGATGCTCAAGTCACAGTTTTGGTGCCTGGACATATCCGGTGGAGCCTTGCAATACTCACCAGCTACATGTACCCAGATTGTCATTATATGTGCCATGCTACACAATATGATCCTGTGGAAACAGCTGCAGCAGGAACAGCATGGGGCAGGGCCACACAGCCCCCCACCATTCCCAAGGCCTGCACAGGTGCAGAGTGACTCAGAGGAGGAACAACCTGAGCCTGTCCCAGTAGGCAGAAGGAGGCATGCCCAGTATGCCCAGGCCTTGGCAAAGAGGCAACGCATAGCACATACACTTACACGGTAGGAACCCAGGGAATGACACCTCACTCTGACTCCCACATACAGTAAAAGGGATGCCAAACATGACACTACCTGTGCTTAACCATGCATACGGAGTGTACTATGTGCATCTGACATAGTCAGCCATCCAGCACCATCCTCAATACTGGCACAGCCACAAGGTAAGTCATGCTCACTATCAACTGTTGAGTGGAATAGTATATTCTGCTACTTGTATCTATAGTATGGATGTGAGCATGTTAGGGAATCGGGTGGCTGAATGGGATGCCAGCAGATAGAAGACACCTATATTGGCAGCATGAAATCCTTAATAAATACTGGTGTCAGCATAGTAGGCAGTACTAGACAAGGTGACAAAACCCACTGCAGGACATGTGGTGGACCAAATGTGTGTCCATAGAATGCACACATGCATGTTAGTGAGGCTCACATACCCAACAACAATCTCAGCCAGCAGGACAGGTGTAGACAAACACAAAGAAAGGCTATGACAAGGCCTCTGCTTGATGACTATGGAGAACAGCCCCCTCCAGACCTACACAGACAGACTACAACAGGTCAGGCAGTGGGATGTCAGTTCTGAAGGGTAAGAAGTCTGAAACTGAAATGTAGGTCAATAAAACCTAAGAACTGTAGTACTCTGATATGCCTCTAGTCTGCATGATAGGTCAGAATGCACAATATAATGGACTACCTGAAATAACAGTACAGACATAGCAAATGTATACAGTTGTCAGGTCTACCCCCCCCCCCACAATCCTATGTAGAAATGTAGTAACAAGTATGTGCAGATATAATGACAGCGGAGCACAGATTACCTGATATGGCCAAAGTAGCAGGATAGATTGTAGCACGTGTACAATATGCAGGGATGTGTGTGTTAAGTTGGTGTGTGTTGTATATTGTGTGAAAGTGGTCAGCATGTAGGCATGGTGGGTTGTGCCCTGATGGCCAATGGCCAGTACGGTTGATGACACGGCCAAGTTCTGAAAACTGCAGTGCTAAACACAATGCATCCCAGCAAGACCCAGTCCAGCAGTAATAAATACTAATTGCTCAGATGTAATATTTGTCACCATCTGAAAGATGGACATGGTATGAATGTGGGCCCAGACATACACATAGTGCACAGGTGGAAGTACCCTAGACAGAGATTGTATAAAATGTTACTATCAAATGGGCACACCTTTGGAATTTTACATACAGGTTAGCAGCACATTAGTTGGCTGTGTAGTATGGAATGCTGATGTCATCTGGCCAAACACTAGCAGACCACAAAAGGCACAGGTATGAAGTACTGAGAAACTGCTGATGTCCCTGCACAAGCCAGCATAAGTGGAATGCCCCATGTACATATGTGAGTCAGCTGTAAGTAGCTTCCATAACACACATGCACCCAGCTCATCCCACCATCAGCCACATGTACCTCACATGTCTTATCCCTGCTGTTGGGAATGAGTACAATATGACCCCCACCTATGTATGGAAATAGCCACAGAATGCAGCATGCTCAAGAGGTGTCCCATACAGGTGTGCCCCTAACTGTAAGCAGCACCCTGCCAGCATCCACACCAATGGATCAATAAGGACAGAAGTTATTGACATTAACACCTTGCACACCTACCCTGTTATCCAGGGCAATATAGTGGCTTGCAGCCTGGGACTGTAGGAGTGACACAATGCACTGGCCTGCTACAGATGGCCTGCATCACTACCAATTGCCCTGCAGTCCTCTGTCAAAGGCCTGTGTCTCACCCATGCTGCCATTTTTAATTTCTCCAAGTCATTTGGGTTTCTAATACCATGACAGGAATGGACCCCATTCCAAAGTCAAAGTATGATTAAAGTTCATGAAATTAGTATTGTTTCACTCTTTGTTGTTAGCCAAAAGTGCTCTTCGCAGCACCCGCAATGTTCCCAGTAATTACTCCTTCTGCAATTTGTATGGTGTTACATGAACTGGTAACATATCTAAATACGATTGTAAATTTTTTTTATAAGACCAGTTGCTCCTACTACTACTGGAACTGTTTGGATATCTTTCTTCCACATGGCTTTTGTTTCTGCCTGCAGATCGAGGTATTTTATGACTTTGTGTCTCTGTGTACGCAAGACATTGTAGTAACTAGGTGCGGCGATTTCAATGATCAATTCTACTTTTGTCTTCTTTTCTTGGACCACTATACCAGTTTTCTAGCATCTATCATTTGTACTGTTGGCATTGGGTGATCCCATGTGATGTAAACTTCATCATTTTCTATGATTCTCTGTGGCTCATGTTTCCAGAGTTTTTCAGCCACTTTGATACCATAATGTTTGCAGAATCTTCAGTGTAACAATCTCGCCACATTATTATGCCTTTCAGTATACAGTCCCTCTGCCATTAAAGAGTCACAATCAGCAATAAGGTGTGTGACTGTTTCCAATTCGGTTCCACAAAACCTGCATATGTCTGTTTCTCCCACATGTTCAGTGGACTTAGTAAACCAGCGTGTATGTAGCCCACTATCTTGGTCTGTCAATATTAACCTTTCATTTCTTGATGTAAATTCACTTCTTCTTAACCATTCCTGCATTTGTTCTTGATCAACATAAGGCTCTTCCAGAAGTCTTCTATACTTGCAACTATATTTATATTTTTTCCACATTTCTTGCCTTCTCACCTGGTTCTTCACCTTATATTCTTTCTTTTGTTTTCAGTTGCTGCCTGTTTTTTATCCACTTCTGGTTTGATTTCCATTCCTGCTTGACGTCGATATGGTTCTGCTAAATTAAGCAGAGATGTCATCTTAGATTTATTCAACTCATGTTTCAAAACTTTCACCACATTTGGATCCTGTGAGGTCAGTAGATATGTGTGATCTATACACGTAATCAATTTCAAGGAGGCCCATCCCTCCTTCAGAACGGGGAATATATAAACTTGGTATACACTGATTTTTATAAATCATTTGGTGAGCATGAAGCATCCTCCTTGTTTTAATATCCAGTCTATCCAACACTTTTTGGGGCCAGTCAATCACTCCAAAATTATAAGTTAGGACAGGAAGAGCAAATTGATTAATAGCTTGGAGCTTGTCCTAGGTGTCAATGCTGTTTTCAGGATTAATTTAAGTCTTCTAAAGTACTCCTTACTAAGCTGTATTCGCATTTGTTCATGTCTTACAATGTGTCTTACACAATGCACAGGTCTTCTACAGATGGCCTGCATCACTACCAAATGCCCTACAGTCCTCTGTCAAAGGCCTGTGTCTCATCTGTACTGTCAATGTATGTTATCTCATGAACTCCCAAATAACAACATAACATAGTCCACAGAACCCAAATGCAAGGCCATGTTGACAAATCCCAGTAGCATATCCACCATGTCCCACTGCATGAACTGTGGAACAACCCCTAAATACTGCTGGAATGAAGTGATAGCTAGAGGGATACTTGTCAGATAACGTTTGCATAATGTTCGGAAGAGGAAAGAATAACGGTGGGGGGGGGTAGAAGCATGGATGCCATGGAGTGTGTGAAGTCTGAAACTCAGCTGTGTGCACGTACTATCCCTGCCTGCAAATACAGGAAAAGGTGGCTACAAACCTGCTCATAAACCACAATACGAAGGGGTAATGACCAGAAATATGATCCCTGCCTCTGGGTAACCTGTGTGAATCTGTACAGCTGTGAGGTTTGGCCACAGCAGGATATGGCCATACTGTCACATCGATGGATGTACAGGCATGGGGTCCTCTGCCACCACAGTACCAAGATGCTGAACCATTTACACAGACCCATCAGCAAGTATCTGCAGCTCCCCCTCCAGAATGGCATGATTGTGCAAGAATATGTAGGGTGCAGACCACAATACTGGACACAGCTTCATTCATCCAGTGTTCCCCAGGAAATTACTGAAAGCAAATATGTATACCTGTCAGTAGCTGATGGCATAAAGCATCACAGTGTAAAACTGTACATATGTCTGAATATCTCTGCTAACACAAAACCATGTAGCAGAAGCAGCGGAGACACAATTACTTACAATAACTCACTATCCTTTGCCCATTGTGACCCCATATTGTCAACAGATCTACAGATATCCTGCAGAAACAGGTTGTTAGCTGTAGGTGTAGACCACAAAAGCCTGCACTGGAGTACAACCTACCTGGAATGGATTCACATATTCAATACAGAAATGAAGCCCATGTCTGGCAACAACAGTGGACTATACATATCTGACAATTGCAGATGTTTGTGCACACAGTCCACATTGCACACCAGTCATGCTTTCCACACACATTGGATAGGAATACACACATATATCCAAGGACAACACACTATAACAGGCCAAACTTACACATACATAGATATGTGGAAGAGAGTGACATACAGTGACAAAGAGCTTCCCACCATGAGGCCTGACCCACCCAGCACACATCTAATTGGCTACAACCACATGATGTGCAAATGTCAATCAGTGTAGACATGTGCTTCTGGTATCCCTCAGCGCTATAGTGTCTGTGGTGCTTGTGATAACTGTGTAACATGATTGTACAAGTCAGTATTCATCTAGCAGTTGTATACACATTCCTGTTAAATGTAAACCTGTGTGTGACTGAGTGTTTGTGTGCTCCCAGATGAATGGTTTATGGCCCATTCACACACACTGCACTCCTCATTGCCCTACTTTGGCAAGCCTGCTTATGTCATTCACCTTGAAATACATGAATGGTTTATGGCCCATTCACACACACTGCACTCCTCATTGGCCTACTTTGGCAAGCCTGCTGATGTCATTCACCTTGAAATACACCTTTAGTGAAAGAGTAGCCCTATAAGCTCTGTGGCACTTGCTATAACTGTGTAATGCTATAGTGTGATGTACTAGTTAGGTAGGAGTTCTAGTCCCAGACATGGCAACTGTTTGTGTGTGTGTGTAGGGATCAATGCTTTTGTGGCCATTGACAATCACTAGGCACTCCTAAAAATGGAGAACATTAATATCTGTGCAGTAACTGAGACCTGGTTCAAGACTTCACAGGGCACCACTGCAATACCAAGCTACAACGCTACACTTTCCGGCCACCAAACCAGGACCAAAACACTAAAGGTGGAGGAGTGTCCATATTCACCAAGGATATTCACACCACCAGGCTAGTTGCCCAACACAATGCATCTGAAATTCTCCAGGTGTAACTAACACAAGGTAAGACTGCAATCCAAAATGTAGCTTGCTACAGATCCCCCACCATGCCCCAAGATTCTCACTACACCTTTCTAAACATACTGAAAAATAGTAAAATACAACCAAACACTCTAATACTGAGTGATTTTAACTACCCTTACATTAACTGGGAAAACTACTCTTGTACCAACATCTTTGCCCAACGGTTCTTGGAATACATAAATTCCAATGCCCTGGATCAACTAATCCATAGCCCCACAAGGGGCTCCAATATCCTAGACCTGGTCATTACCAACATGGGAAATCAATGCTCCACACCTATGGTCACCACCTTGTTGGTCAGGTCTGACCATAAGCTAATCCTCCTTGACATCCACATCCCTCCCCACCCCCAGTAAGGAAACCTCTGTAAAAAACTTCTCCAAAGCCAACTTCATGCTACTCAAGTCATAAGTAACAAACTTCATGACACCCATGCAGACTGGAACTGAAGGTTCAACTGCTGAATCCTACACTAAAGCACTGTATGAGCACATCCACTCGTGCATGAATTGTACCATCCCAAATAGAACCAAGACCCTCTCCTCCAAACAAAGGAAGCCGATCTGGTGGTCCCCTGCCATAAATAAACTTTACAACAAAAGGACGAAACTGTTGCAGAAAAGAGGAAAATCCCAGGATGCAAAAAACTCCCTTACCAGCCTCAGTAAGAAGCTGTGACCCCTCATAAAATCCTCCAAACCTAGTTTCAAACATAAAATTGCCAAATATTCCAAAGACAACCACAAGGCATTCTATAGCTATGTCAGGAATCTAAATGGCATTGCTCAGATCTGATCTGCGCTACAACAGAATAGCATTAAATATACAGATCCCAAGGATATTGCCAATATCCTGGCAGATTGATTCAATGCCAACTTCACCCTCCTCTCACTCCTAAGGGCTCATCTCAATACCAAAATATTCCCAAACTCTGGTAATAATGGCCACACTGTTAAAAACCACACTCTCCAAAGCTAAGAATACAGCATCCATGGGACTAGACAACATCCTGGGCTGTGTACTACATGAACTTCAAAATGAACTGGCACCTTACCTAAGTGCCATGTTTAATCATAGCCTCACCTCAGGCTTTGTGCCCACTGAGTGACACACAGCTACAGTTATCCCACTCCACAAGGAGAGATCCACCTTGGATCCTGGGATCTACCTGATGAGCCTGATCTGCAAGGCCATGGAATGTATTATCATGGAACTTATAAACAAAGAAATTGTCAACCTTCAAGCACTGGACCCCACCTGGTTTGGGTTTGTGAATGGCCGATCTTGTGTCCTGAACCTGATTGACTTCTTCAAATCAGTCTCCAGAGCTGTGGACGAGGGTAAGGTGGTCCATACAGCCTACCTGGATCTTTGACACCATCCCTCAGTCTGAAATCATAGGTAAACTTACTAAGTTGGGCATTAATCCCTACATCACTCGATGGGTTGCCAACTGGCTTACTGACAAAACCCACACTGTAAAAGAAGCCGACTCCAAAAACAGCTCCAGACAAGTGACAAGTGGAGTACCTCAGGGTTCAGTCCTGGGACCGATCTTGTTTGGCATCTACTTCTTTGAAGTACAGGCCAACAGTAAGAGACTCTGGCTAACAAAGTTCGCAGATGACTGCAAACTGGGAGCCATTAATGTATCCCCAAATTATGTGGATATTCTACAAAGCTCAATGCCAAGAAATGTATAATAACTCCTTTGGGAAGAAATATGTACCCATGAATTACCACATAAGTGGCAGTACACTAAACACTGAAAGTGTGATAAGAGACATAGGGACACAGGTGGACAGTCGTCTCACCTTCGATAAGCACAACCCCACAACAGTCAGGAAATCCTTCTGTGTGGCACACCTCATTACTAATGGCTTTTCATCCAGAAAAAATGAGGTTATTGTCCCACTGTACTCATCTCTCAGTAGACCCATTATAGAATACAATGTCCCAGTTGGTATGTACCTCTCAAGACATCTACAACAACTAGAAAGGCCACAGAAATACCTCACTAAAAGAATCACAGGCCTAAAGCAGATGCTCTATGCTGACCATCTACAAAAACTCCAGCTATACATATCATCTACTCAGAGGCAATCTCTGCTTAAGATACAAGGCCATGTCAAACCCAGAGCTGTTGGACATGCTACACTTAAAGAAATCCCAATCCCTCAGAGCCACATGCTCCAGGGATCTAAACCTTGTATTCTCAATGAACAAAACATGCTGGAGGGATAGGTCCCTGACCCAGAGACTCCCCTGAGTCTGGAATAGACTGCCCATACATGTCAAGCAGAGTGCCTCTTTGGCCCTTTGCAATAGGAACCTTGACGATTGAATGGGAGGTAGGAAATTCACCCTGGGGATCATGTCAGTTGCCCTGCAGGGGTCCAGGGAAGTAAATATTGTGAGAAGAAATAACCAGGAAATTGTTATGGCTAGGCTTGTATAGGACCTAGGGACGATAACTTAGTAACAGCCTATGAACCTATGAACTACATTTTCCATTGCCCTACTTTGGCAAGCCTGCTGATGTCATTCACCTTGGAATAAACCTTTGGGGAAGGAGTAACCCTATAAGCTCTGTGGTGTATGCAATAATGTGTGTAATGCTATACTGTGATTTACTAGTTAGGTAGGAGTTCTAATCCCAGACAAGGGGACTGTGTGTGTCTGTCCACATAGGGATCAATGCTTTTGTGGCCATTGACAGTCACTGCACTTTCCATTGCCCTACTTTGAAAGCCTGCTGATGTCATTCACCTTGAAATATACCTTTGGGGAAGGAGCATCCCTGTAAGCTCTGTGGCACATGCTATAACTGTAATGCTATAGTGTGATGTACTAGTTAGGTAGAAGTTCTAATCCCAGACATTGCACCCATGGGACTGTGTGTGTGTGTGTGTGTGTGTGTGTGTGTGTGTGTGTGTGTGTGTGTGTGTGTGTGTGTGTGTGTGTTTGTCATCAGTATCATGGGTGGAGGTAGCTGTGATTGTGTAATAACAGGACTCATTGTGGGGTGGCTTTTGCATATTTATTTATGGAGGACCTATTATATGTCACAATGTCCACCTTACAAGGACAACAGATGTCAAACAGCAAAGAGGCTAGTGTAGACAATCCATACTCCTACATGTGACATTATGGAGTGGGGAACAATATAGGCAACTCTTGTATTACCCAGAGAACACTCTCCACCCATGTTTCATACACAAACACACTTGGCTAGGCAACAACCACTATGTTGGTAGTTCCCTGAATATTGCCCACTGATAGTAACCATGGTGTGATTGCAGTGGACTACAGAGGACATGGCACCCTGTTCCATCCCTACAATAGGCAAATAATTACATACAGTGGTCTGTTACTATGTTCCCCAATGGATGCCTGCAACAACTGTAGAGTCAGCAAATGTAACCCACAAAGGAAATACCATGCCTTATACACATGCCCTGTATGGACAGATGCCACTAACACCAGTGAATACCTGTATCATTCTGTCAATGTAGGTGCAGGGTCAACCTGAGTTCCATTGCCAGTTCTCCCCACATAAGGTCAGGAATGCCACATCAGATGAAAACAATCTGTCCACACAACATGCCCCAGACACCCCAGGTACACTTCCACACGTCACAGAACATGCATGTGGGATATGTGCACATCCCAGACATCGTCCATGTTATGGAATATAGAACACATACATGGCAAGCATTGCACAGCACTGGCCACCCACAATAGTAACCCAGATGACTGGATGGTGAATACAATACACACCTGTGTGGCCCAATCCAGAGACTACACCACTGAGCAACACTGCAGACCATTTTCATGTGGCCTGATTCCAAGGTATACTCTTTTTCTAGCCTTGTACAGCCTTCTGGCACAGTAAACCACTACACACATGTGAAGCAATGAACCCATGCATGTCAGTACTGATGAACCAGTGTCTGTGTGTATGAGGAGATCAATGATTTGGAAGCCATTCACACTCACTACACCTCCCATTTCCCTAGTGAAGCATGCTTTCTGATGTCAGTCACCTTGGCATACCCTTTGCCCATATATCAGTCTGATAACCTCTGTGGTTCATGTGATACCTGAATAATACTGTAGTGTAGCAAACAAGTTATTTAGGAAGTCTAATCCTGACCCTGCCAACTGTGATAATGTGTGTGAGTCCCTGGGAAAGTGTGGCTGTATCATCTCTGACACCTGCTTTTGTGGACAGGCACATGTACTACACCTACCTTATCCCTCCTTTATCACTGTTGCTGATACTCACCTTCAAATATACCTTTGGACAGCTCTCCAACATCTAAGCCCTGTGGTACATACAATAACTGCATAAAAATATAATAACAATACATAGTCAGGCAGGGGTTTGAAACCCCATACTGGTAAGTGTGTGACACAAACATGCCTAGCTTTTACTCTCCTACCCCCTTCCTTTCTTACTTTGTCTCTGTCTGTCTCTCTCACTCCCTCTCTGGTGGATGTGCAGAAGTACACCTGCTTTGCTTAGGTAGCAGCTTGTATTTTGTAAGTGATGCTCATGATCAGCTGATGGCCTGTGCATGAATTGCAGTCCCCCACTAGCTGATTGCATGTGGAATAGCTGTGGTAATATTCCCATAGCCAATTGCATGGAAACACACTCCTATAACTGGGAGCATCATGTGGGTGTTGGCCCTTTTTATTCACTGTGAGCAGGACTTCATGTCAGTGTTTGTCAAACAGCAGCACAGAGGGTAGTGGGCTATACCTCTTACAACATATACTGTGGAGACAGGCCAACAAACAGGAGGGGGATGTTCCAGACATGAGTACAGAATGTAAGTCTTGCTCGTCTACATTTAAAGTAATGTTGGTTTAACAGAGTTTGTGTGAATATGGCTGGTCTACATGATTTAATACCTATCATGACAGTGTTACATGGTTGAGAAAACCCCCACCTGTAGGGCTATCTGCAGACTGGCCAGTGTTTGGAGTCGTACATGTATTGTGTTATTCACAAATGGCCTATCTTTAAAAATGCAGTAGCATAGTCTGAGGATTGCAGTCAGTACATGGTGAATGCCATGTGAGTTACTGACTTCATAACCCTCAGAAGACATATGTCACGGGGACGTGGCCAAGATGAGCATCAGATAACAGCAGATTTCTTCAACTCCACTGAGAAAATCTTTTATGACAGGAATTTATAAATTTCAAGTTATCCTAGAAAGTTTATTTTTATATTAATACCTTTCTGATATCTAAAACTAGGATGATATAAAAAAAATAATTCTGAATGTGACAAATTTTCCTGTCACAAACTTTTGTGGAAAATATCTACTCATCACTAAAATCTCAAAATGAGCTTTTCTAAAGGCAACAACCAAGATATCACATTCAAAAAGGAATTACAATCTTTAATATCCAATATACAGGACTTGACAACTAAGACAGACAAAAGTGACGCAAAATAGACAACTTCAAAGAAAAATGTACCAAGCAAATGGACTTATTACATGAAGACTTGCTACAACAAAAGACTCAAATAAATGGAATAGAGGAAACACTAAATGACATTGATAGTAGAATGCAAGAAGGTGAAAATAACATTGAATTCCTTCTCAAACAAAATACACTATTGCAAAATATACTGGATGATCTAGAAAACAGATCTCGAAGGAACAACCTAAGAATCTTTGGACTGCCTAAAAATATAGAAGGAAATAATATGGTAAACTTTCTAACTACATGGCTACCTACAATACTAGACTTACCAGAAGCTTTTTCCTTCGGTACAGAAAGAGCCCATAGGGCTCTATCTTCCTCTAATGTAACACCCAAGTCAGTCATAGTAAGGTTTCTTTCTTCATATGATAAAGAGATGTTACTAAAGACAGCATGGGCAAAAGCTCCTATTAAAGTAAATTAAACTGTTATTAGATTTGACAATGATTATTCCTCCATGGTCATAGCCAAAAAAAAACCTTTTTACCACTCATAAAAGAACT
Source organism: Protopterus annectens (assembly GCF_019279795.1). Classification (NCBI taxonomy): domain Eukaryota; kingdom Metazoa; phylum Chordata; order Ceratodontiformes; family Protopteridae; genus Protopterus; species Protopterus annectens. The sequence continues at coordinate 1,468,983,346 of NC_056725.1, forward strand.
AAAGAAATCTCAAATTAAAACACATCTTTTGTTCCCAGCCAAACTAAAGATATTCTTACCAGATGGTACAAAAACATATAAAGACTTAGAATCTGCATTATCTTACATCATAAAACATAAAATACTAGACAAAATAGAGGACATGGAATGGGCAACTCCCTCTATGAAAAGAATGACATCTGAAACTGCTTGGAATACTAGTGACAAACAAAAAAGAATGAAAAATAAATAAGAGTGTCATTAAATTATTTGCTTAGCTTAAAGAAACTAAAGTGGACTTACAATAACTTTGACTCTACTTAAAAATGAAATGAAATCAAAAGGTTGGTCATGTTATTTTCTCTTGTACTTTTACTGATTTATCAAGTGATATCATACTTAAACCGTTTTCATTTCTTTATGTCAAAAGCCGTCTAAATTCATATGGGTACATATGTGATTACTTAATTATTTTAAAATGTACATGATTTATTGAAATTGATAGATATATACTTTATGTCATGAAATATATACATGAAAGTGCTATGGGTTATTTTACAGCTAGGCTTGTACTGAAAGTATGTATGCATTATAGTTATGTTTGGGTATAAGATGACACATTTTGAATGTTAAAACCTGCTGCGTAGCTTATGAAGAGTCTTGTGCAACAAGTGTAACTGAAACTGTTCAAAAATGTAGAAATCATTATACTTGCAGTTGTCCCACTTGAATAATATATTTAGACAATTTTAGATCCACCAGAGCTTGAGATTCATCGTTGCGAAGAACAGAAGCCGTTTCTGCACTCCATCAAGTCAAAAGAACTTCCAGCTGCAGCAAATTAACCTTTGAACTCAGATGATGCATAAACATATTAACAAGATGTCGAACATACTAATCCAGGAAGAGAAGTGTTTGTGATGAAGAAAATGAAGAAATAACAGCACTTTTTGATTCAAACTGTAAGTTTTACGCTCATTATTAGCAGGAAAGCTTATGTGATGTAATCGGAATGATGTTCTAGGCTCTTTAAGCTAATTTTATGATTATTTAACTAATGTTTATTAGGTTAACTTGAAAAGGAGGGGGAGGGAGGGGAAGGAAAGAAGGATAGAAACTTTGTAAAGACAGTTTGTGTCATATGAAATAGGTTTGATGTAACTGAAGAATGAAAAAAATATTTGATTGGTAAACACATTACAGATTTAAAGTAAACATGTTATAGTGAACTAACAGTATAAAGTATATAAAGCTTGTTTGTTTGTGTCTTTCGGCTTTTCCCAGTTAGGGGTCGCCACAGCGGAACTCCGGTCTGCTAATGATTGATAGTGGATTTTTACGTACCGGGTTACCAGCCCTGATGCACAACCTTCAATGAAGGCATATCCCATTCACATATGCCTCCACACAGAAGACGCTCTAGCTGAGAATCAAACGGGACAACGTCTTGCTACAAGGCGACAACACTACCGCAGCACCACCACCGCAGTAATGCATAAAAATAAATAGAACTATGCTATAACATCACAGCTTAGTGCAGAAAACAAAATATGGCTGATAATTAGAACTGCTTTCACATGCATGCATATTATGTATACAGCTTTATAGATGTTTACTTTTATTTCTCCTCTAAAATATATTACATCTATTAAATGGAGACCAGAATTTTGTACACGTTATCACCACCAAGTTGATTTATTTAATATAACATGAATCTATAAATGCTTATACAGTATAGTAACACTAAAATATAATTATACATCTTTAATTGACTTTAAATGCTTAATTACTGATGACTGAGACAGCTTTTTTAAAAAATGCAAAAAATGAATATGCACAGACAAAAGCTAACAGTTTAGAATATATTTAATGCACCTAACGTAGAAAGCATTCATGAAATAGATGTAGATAGCATACCATATATACAGGCTAATTATTCAGACTGTTATTATTGCCAATGATAACTTATTATCTTAAATGTGTATTTAGTTAGTGATATGTATACTGATATATAGAATATATGTCTCTTTTTTCTGTCTCTTTCTCTCTCTTCATAGATGTTGTTTATGAAAAGACTATCAGATGTATAGTTAAATACAAGAATCATATATAATAAAATAAATAACATGGCAATGCATATAGAGAAGATGTGTCATAACAAACTTACATGCATAATAACCTCAACTACAGTTAATCTACTCACATGGTTATAAATTTTGAATTAATAAGAATCAAAAGAATTGATAGTGATTACTAGACTTTGAGTAAATTTAGAAAATCTATATAGATAACTGCAAACTGAATAAATCAAATGAGTACAATCACTAATGTCACCCTCTATAGGTAAATAAATTAATTTACATTGTTGAAATGTATCTATAATGATCAATAGATATATTAATATTGTTAAATTTTATTCCTTGATACATAGTATTGATTGGTAACAAGTTCTAGATTATGTTTTGCACTTACATATGTTGTTAAAGATATGAATATACAAGTATTGGTAACATTTACATATAGACACTTGAAATATAATACTTTTATATTATTTATCTTGATGATTTGAAACAACATAAATTTTGAACTAATAGCACACATCATTTTAAATGATAAGTTTTAAAGTTGATGAGTCTAATCTTATTATTAAAGCAATGATAACTAGATATACAAACTAGATGGGGCTGTGACTCAGCTGTTATGGATTGAGGGGTAGATTTGAGTGGCGGATGCGACTCAAATCAGGAGTTTATAACTCCAGACAGGGTGTGGGATGGTTTTCAAGGTTATGTAATTAAGACATAGGTGTAACAACTTTTGTTTCAAGACATCCACTAATTATAATATTCACAAGATATTAATCTCAGACACATATAACATATACCAAATTCATAAAATTAACCCATTTGCAAATAATCAACATATATTAATACATAAAGAAAAATTTAAAAATAATAAGGAAACTTTGAAAAACTTTCACATCCAATGAATATATATCTAATCTCTTAAACATATAAAATGGTTTTACTGAAAGGTTTATCTATTAACATCAACAGTTTAAATGACCTGTGTAAAAGAGGACATTTATTTAGATACCTGCAACTACATAATTATAATATATATTTTTTTACAAGAAACACATCTTCTGAAAAAAGATATATCCAAAATTGACACAAATAAATTTAGTGTTTTATCTAATTCTGAACCTTTACAGAGAAAAAGAGGTGTGGCCATCTTATGGAACAAATCATTACCTATTCCTAAAATAATAAATACATATCAAGATGATAAGGGAATGTTATGTTCAGTTATAGTAGAAATAATAAAATCTTTACATTGGTTAATGTATATTGGATACCAGACATAGGTATAAACACTGTTAAACAGCATTTGAATGAAATTATTCTCTTTGCAAAAGGAAATATTATAATGGCAGATGATTTCAATTGTATTTTAAATGAAAATGAAACTGGTATTAAGATCAAAAGAAATATATCATCTCAGGCTAAACATTTAATAGACTTTATGAATTCATTTCACCTAAATGACATAAATAATCAAGCAGATTCCAAATCATTACCCTTTTCCTTTTACTCTAATAGACATGGTTCTTACTCTAAAATAGATAGAGTACGTATATCTAATCAGTTAACTAATGATATAACAAAATCAATGATTATCTCTTGTCCAATATCATACCAAAATTCCTTAACATTTGAATTAAATATTAATTCTACATTTAATGTACAGTTCAGAAGAATACCAGCATATATTACTCAACTAGCAGAATTTATGGAGTTCATAATAAATTAAACAAAATTTTTTTATAGAAATAAACAATACATCAGATACATCAGAGATATATGTTTGGGATGCCCTTAAAGCTTATTTATATGGCAAAATAATCAAATGGTACAATAATAAAAGGAAATGTTGGGATAAAAATGTACAGGAGTTACAACATAAACTAGACTATCTTAAACTCAAAGATAACACAAAAATTATGGTATAAAAGAGGAAATTACAATCATAAATAATAAATACTTTGAAATACTTACTGACAAAACTATGATAAGTCTAGAAAAACACAAATTTATTGCATTTTCAAATAATCCCAGGTACTTAAACAGACTTAAAAATAAATCCACAAGACTCAGCAAACAAAATCACATTAAAGAAATATACTCTCTAAAGAAGAAAAGAAAGCTGTACAACATACAATATATATTAGAAGACTATAGAGAGTATTTTTGCAAAATAAATAATAAAGAAGTAAAGATAGAATCAGATGAGAATATAAAACGATTCATAAATAAATATACTAATAAAAATCTTACCAAACAACAAGTAGACTTAATAGACAAAAATATATCATATACAAATATTCAGACACAAATTAAGAAGCTTAAACTAAACACAGCACCAGGGAATGACAGAATTATACTAGAAATTTATAAAATTATGCCCAGAGAAGCTTTAATATTACTACAAAAAGTGTTTTCAATAACTCAGACTAAGACTATTTGTCCTCCCTCATGGAAATACACATTTATAGCCCCTATTGTTAAACCAAATAGAGATTCAACAAAATGATCCTCCTATAGACCTATCTCCCTATTAAATGTAGATTACAAAATGTTTATGAATATATATGCAGACAGATTGAAAACCATTCTCCCACACTTAATAAATGATGACCAAACTGGTTTTATAATACATAGAAAAACATTTGATAATATAAAAAGAGTACTAACATTAATAGAATACTTGAATAAAAAAAAAAGACTTAATCTTAATTAGTCTAGATATAACATCTGCATTTGATTCGGTGAACTGGAATTATTTATTTACACTTCTCAAGAATCTAAATTTCTCAGATAACTTTATAAACTTAATAACATATTTATAGAAAGGTACCCAAGGATATATAAAAATAGGCATTTATATCTCACAAAACATACCAATATTAAAAGGAACCAAACAAGGTTGTCCTCTTTCCCAACAGTTATTTACCCTAATAATGGAAACATGGGCTAATGCAATTAGAATAAATAAAGATATAGAAGGATTTAATACAAATACAGAAATAACATCTAAAATTCAACTCTTTGCAGATGATGTTCTTATCACACTAAATGGAAATATGTCATCAATCCCTGCTTTATTCACAGCCATGGAACATTTTAAAAAAATATCAGGCCTGATGTTCAATAGTGAAAAAACAAGGCTACTTCCCATTCATCTTAAAAAGAAAGAACTAGGAAACTAATATAATAAATGTATCCCAGAATCAGATCAGTTTACATATCTAAGAATAACATTAACCAAAGATATCAAAAACATAACACTTCTGAACTATAATAATATAACAAATAATATACAATCTTTAATAACTAAATGGAAAAAAATATTCTTTACAATGGAAGAAAGATTAACGCTAATTAAAATGATATTACTCCCAAAACTATTATATATTATACAATCAGTTTCATTACTCCCAACAACACAAATTGTAAGAAAACTAAACACCATGATGACAAGGTTCCTTTAGTATCCAAACAAACCTAGGATAGCTTTAAAATATAACCTATATAGCTGGACAAAAGGAGAAATTGCCTTTTCTGATCTTGAGCTATATTTAATTTCCTCAATAATTAATATAATAACCTTACTAATAGACCCTACATATTTAGCTAAATGGAAAGAATATTGGGAAGTAATAGCTATGTAAATCTTCATTAAACCCC
>NC_056725.1:1468994071-1469006571 GCF_019279795.1 Protopterus annectens
GTCTAATGAGTGACGAGTAGAGGGGCACTATAACCTCTTTATTTCTAGATGCGATCCCTTTAGTAATTAGATGGGCCACATAGAAGGATTTCCTAACTACTTTGGCAATATGATTGTCAAAGGAGAGATTACTATCTACCTGGGTCCCCAGATCTCTTATTACCTCTTCTGTATTAAGGGGGCTGCCACCCTCTGTGGCAATTCATGGGTGTTTTGTTTTTCCCAAATGGGATGACTATGCATTTTTTGGCATTTAACTTGAGGCCATGATTTTTGACACCAGGTGTCCGTCTCAGTAAGACCCTTTTGGAGGATGTCCATGTCAGCCTGAGAGTCAATTATGGCTCCCAGTTTACAGTCATCAGCAAACTTGGTTAGCCATAGTCCTCCTGTGTTTGTCTGTACTTCTGAGAAGTATATGCTGAACAGTAAGGGTCACAGGACCGAGCCTTTTGGGACACCACTTGTGACTGGTTTAGAGTCGGACCTGGAGCCCGCTATTCTTACCATGTGAGTTCTGTCTGTAAACCAGTTGGCAACCCATCTCATGAAGAAGGGATTTATGTTCAAGCTGGTGAGTTTTTCTGTAATACCTGAGTGGGGAATTGTGTTGAAAGCCTTGGCAAGGTCAAGGTAGGCTGTGTGAACCCTATTTCCCTCATCTATGGCCTTGGTGACTGTCTCAAAGAAGTCAACCAGATTTAGTAGGCATGATCTACCCTTAGCTTGCCAAACTGGGTCGGGTAAGTGTTTGGAGGTTCCCAATGTCTTTGTTAATGAGTTCCATGATTATGCGCACCATAGCCTTGCAGACCAGGCTAGTCAGGCTTATGGGGTGATAGTTACCAGGGTCAGTTGTGGCCCCTCCTTTGTGGAGAGGAATAACCATTGCTGTGTGCCATTCTATGGGCATGTAGCCTGTGGAGAGGCTGAGGTTGAACAGGGTGTTTAGGTGGGGGGGGGGTTAGTTCATTCTATAGTTAGTGCAAGACGCAGCCTGGGACACCATCTGGTCCCATTGACACTGTGTTTTTGGCTTTTGAAAGGGCTATTTTCACCTGTGTGTCTGTGATTTTTGGAACACTACACTTTTCTGGTATTGTTGTGGGCCCTTTTGGAGGTGAGAGGGGGGTGAAATTTACTCTGAATCTATCTGCCAGGATGTTGGCAATATCAGTATGTTCAGTATATTTTGTGCTATTCTGCACTAGTTCAGTGCATATCTGCGAGTTGCCACTTAGATTCTTAACATAGCTAAAGAAGGCTTTGTGGTTATCTTTTGAATCCTTGGCTATTTTTCTTTTGAAGTTAGCCTTGGATGATTTCATGAGGGACCTTAGTTTCTTACTGATACTGATCAGGGATGTCTTTCCTTCTTGGGATTTGCTTTTTTCTGAACTAGTTTCCTCCTTCTGTTGTATAGTCTGTTTATGGCAGGGGTCCACCAAACTGGTTTTCTTCTCTTAGAGCAGTGAGTCTTGGTTTTGCTAGGGATGGCATAATCCATGCATCCTTGTTGGTGCTCATAGAGTGCATTTGTAAAGGTTTCTGCATCTTGGGCAGCATTATCCTTTAGCGTGGGGGGTGTGAAACTTACCACCTCCATCTTAAGTAAGGTGAAGTTTAATTTAGAAAAGTTTTTTACTGTGGTTTCCTTAGTTGGGGGTGGTGGTGGTGTGTTGACATCCAGAGTAATTAGTTTATGGTCTGATCTAACCAGTGATGGGTTGACCTCCTGTGTGGAACACCTGTCGCCCATGTTGGTGATGACCAGGTCCAATATGTTTTCACATCTGGTAGGGGAGTTTACCAGCTGATCCTGAGCATTTGAGTTGATGAATTCCAGGAAGCGCTGGGCCTGGGAGTTTGTACTCGAGTAGTTTTCCCAGTGAATGGTAGGGTAATTGAAATTGCCCAATATCAGGGTGTTCGGTAGGACCTTCATATTTTCCAGTATCTCCAGAAAGGTGGAGTGGTGGTCCTGAGTCATGGAGGATGATCTGTAGCAGGCCACAATTTGCATTGCAAATTTGCCCGATGTTAGTTGCACATGGATTTTCTCAGAGGTATCATGCTGCACCACTAACCTGGAGGTGTAGGTATCCTTGATAAATATGGATACACCCCCTCCTGTTGTGTTTCGGTGCATGTTCTGTGGCCAAAATGTGTGGTATGAGTTGTAGCCTGGTAGTGCTGGTGTGCTCTCTGGAGCCTTGAACCAGGTTTCAGTTACTGCACAGATGTCGACGTTCTCCATACTAAGGAGTGTTTTGAGCACTTGCATTTTGAGATTTAAACTCCTGGTGTTCTGTAGCATAACCCTCTGTTTTTTGTTAATTGTGTTGTTTACTGAGGTGGGTTTGACTTTTGAGCCTTGCCTAAAAAAGGCACTATGGGGTAGCAAGAGCCTTGGACAGTATTCAAAAGCCTAGGGGTGAGAGGTGCAAGCCGTCTCTTGTGAAGCAATGTGGCTTGTCGAGCATGTCATCCCAGGCTGATAGACACTGGATCCCCTTTTAATGACACCAGAAGCTTAGCCAATTGTTGAAATTGATCATTTTTTTCTTTATACTGAGGTATCAGTCTTGGTGGGGGCAGGATGCTACTCAGAGTCAGGGTCATACCAGCCTGGGCTACATGATCAGAGAGCTCTTCCATGTCTCTTTTCATTCATGTAGTCCAGGGAGGTACATCTCAGGTCATTCACACCAACATGAACAATGACAGAGTCATATTTGTACTTGTTCTGGAGTGACCTGAGTGCTTGTGTTATGTGGTGGATTCTGGCTCCCAACAGGCAGCTAACAGTAACCTTCTGCTTGTCCAGCCAAGTGAGTGAGATGTCAGTGTGCCTGACTATAGAGTCACCTATTACTAGTGTGTTAGGTATGTTATTTTGCCTTAAGGGCTGTGATTGTGCGGCACACTGATTTTGTGTTTTATGTGTTGTCTGGTTTGTGATGGGAGGTGCAGGTTGTTTGGGTGTCTGCTTTGGAGGTCTCTGATGCTTTTGCATGTTTTTATTTAGAGCCTCTGAATATGATTTTGTGTATTTATGTGTATTTTTTGCCAGTGCTGTTTTAGTAGTTCTGTGTGCACCTAGAGGAGTGGTGCAAGTGTTAACCTTCTCCTCTTGACTGTTCCAGTCTTGGGTGGAGACAGCTTAGCTTCCAGTTTGGCTGTATAATTGCATCTCTTGCATATGTTAGTGTTTTTTGGTAGGAGGAGAGGGTTGTCTGTGTAAATGAGGCAGGATACCCAGATTCACCAGCTGGACTGCAGAGTACACCTGAAATTGTCCTTTGGTCATGCCTAAATAGTAGGGTGAGCTGCTTAGTCGCTTGGTTGGTGAGGGGTGAATAAAGAGCCTTGCCCTGCTGGGCAATCAGTGTCAGGGTATATTAGTGCTTGCTATTAGGTCTGAGCAAATGCTGGGCTGTAGGATGCTTTTTGAGTGCTTAGGTTGAGAGTTAGACTAGTTCAAGGGAAAAACTGAAGAGGGGACTTAGTGGAGCCGAGCATAATTTAACCATAGCTAATCGATGCTGCCCGGTGCGCAAAACCGTGCAAATGCGGTTTTTATAGTATGGAAATGAAAGAGAGAGAAATTAGCCCAAAATGGCCAAGAAACTACTAACTTCTGGGCTGGAACCACTCCTCCAGGGACAGATAGGTTGCTCAAAGCTCTCCTCTCTCACAGGAGAACAGAGAAACTTCCTTCTATCCAAGTAAGGTAAGGGCAACTCAGAAACTAGTACCACAGCCCTGAATTCAGCACTAGCCTGAAAACTGGACTATACTACCTTAGAAAGGCGGGAAACAAGGACCTTTTTGTTTATTTTGTTTTTTTTTTTTTTTTTGAAAAGATAAGGCAAAAGCAGTAAAAAATACACTTAAAACAGCTTTAAAAGACAACAAACAATCAGAAAAGGCTATTGCACTTTAGTGTGTAGCCTACAACAGTTAAACAAATTATTTAAACAAAAAACAACTTTTTAAAAGTGCAGGCAGTCAGATAAGTACAATATGTGAAAAAAACAAGCTTTTAAATCACAATAAACACTGGAAAATCTGTGTTTAGGCAGAAAACAGTTAAGTACAGCAAGAAAGCACAGAAAACTGATAATTAATCACTCCAAAGTCTCTCTTCTAAGCTAGAAGGCTTGTATCAGTTTAAGGCTTTCTTGTGCTACCCAGTTGGTTAGTTACAGGAAAGATGGGAAACAAGCGCAGATGTGGTCCTTTAAACCAGAAAGTTCAAAGAGATGGACAAACCGTCCAAATGGTCAATAAACTACAATTTCTGGGCCAAGAACCTCTCCTCTCATGGTAGACAGGCTACCTAGTGCTTACCACTCCCACTGATAAGCTAGAAGGCTTTCCTCCAACACAGAAAGGCTTGCAGGGCTCAGACTTTTACCAACAGTCCTGGATACAGCAACTCTGTATCTGGACTAGGCTAGTTACAGGAAAGGTGGAAAACAAGAACAAGTGTGGCTTTTAAACCAGAACGTTGAAAGAGATGGAAAAAAACTGCCCAAACAGCCACTAGCTACAATTTCTGGGCCAGGAACCACTCCTCTTGTAGTAGATAGGCTACCTAATGCTTACCACTCCCACTGATAAGCTAGAAGGCTTCCCTCCAACACAGAAAGGCTTGGGGGGTTCAGAAGCTTACAGTGAGTCCTGGATACAGCAAATCTGTACCTGGACTAGACTAGTTACAGGAAAGGTGGGGAACAAGTACAAACACAGGCTTTTAAGCCAGCAAGTTGAAAGAGATGGCAAACTGCCCAAATGGCCAAATAAACTACAATTTCAGAGCCAAAACTCACTCTTTTCATGGATGATAGGCTACCTACTGCTTACCACTCCCACTCCCACTGATAAGCTAGAAGGCTTCCCTCCAACACAGAAAGATTTGGGGGGCTCAGAAGCTTACTAACAATCCTGGATACAGCAGCTCTGTAACCAGACTAGGCTGGTTATAGGAAAGGTGGCAAACAGATGCAAGTGCAGCTTACAAACCAGAAAGTTGAAAGAGATGGAAAAAAACTGCTCAAACAGCCAGTACCTACAATTTCTGGGCCAGGGACCACTCCTCTTGTGGTAGATAGGCTACCTGATGCTTACCACTCCCACTGATAAGCTAGAAGGCTTCCCTCCAACACGGAAAGGCTTGGGGAGCTCAGAAGCTTACAAAGAGTCCTGGATACAGCAAATCTGTACCCGGATTAGACTAGTAATAGGAAAGGCAAGAAACAAGCATAAACACAGGCTTTTAAATCGGAAGGTTGAAAGAGATGGAAAAGCTTCCCAAATGGCCAATAAACTATAATTTCTGGGCCATAAACCACTCCTCCTGTGGTAGATAGGTTACCTAGTGTTTACCACTCTCACTGATAAGCTAGAAGGCTTCTCTCCAACACAGAAGGGCTTGCGGGGCTCAGAAGCTTACCAACAGTCCTGGATACAGCAAATCTGTACCTGGGCTACACTAGTTATAGGAAAGGCGGGGACCAAATGCAAAACGGACTTTTAACCAGAAAGTAGAAAGAGATGGAAAAACTGCCCAATTGGCCAATGAACTACAATTTCAGGGCCAAAACCCACTCTTCCCATGGTAGATAGGCTACCTAGTGCTTACCACTCCCACTGATAAGCTAGAAGGCTTCCCTCCAACACAGAAAGGCTTGGGGGGCTCAGACGCTTACCAACAGTCCTTGATACAACAAGTCTGTATCTGGACTTGACTAGTTACAGGAAAGGCAGGAAACAAGCTTAGAATTTTTTTTTTTGTGCAGAAAAGCAGCTAAAACAGCAGTAAATACAGTTCAAATTGCAGTGCAGGCCAGCACACCCGAGTGTGTAACAACACTACGGCAAATACAGTTCAAATAAATGCAATTAAATTAACAAATTGCTACAAAACAAGTGCAGAAGGCAGTAAATTAGAAGGCTATTAACAAGCAGTAATAAGTGCAAAGTAAGAGCGACTGAACAGATAACAGCATGCAGAAGAGCAACTAAGACAGTTACAGTAAGAGCAGCTGAATTTAAAAAAATAAATATATATATATATATATATATATATATATATATATATATATATACATATATATATATATATATATATATATATATATATATATATATTTTTAGGGAGGGAACAGAGCAGGATTTAGAGGCTACAGGGGTTGTCCTTCCCAAATGCTCTCTTTGTACACAGTTGATTTCAGGTAGATGTTAGCCGGCCAAAGCTCAGCATTTAAGCAGAGATAACTCAAAATGTACCACTTATATATGGCAGGACAGAATCTCAGTGATGAGGTGAAACTACCCCCCACTGCTATCAATGGCTACACAGAAATTCTAGCAAGTACTCTATAGAGAGACAGCCACAACTTCAATTGAGTTAATATTCAGTGAAAAACACAAATAGATAAATTAAATACAGTACTATATGAAAAAGAGCAGATAAAAGTGTACTTAAATTCACTTATACGTCCAGTTGATTTCAGGTAGCTGTTAGCTGGCCAAAGCTCAGAATTTAAGCAGAGATAACTCAAAATGTACCACTTATATAAGGCAGGACAGAATATCAGTGATGAGGTGAAACTACCCCCCAATGCTATCAATGGCTACACAGAAATTCTAACAAGTACTCTTTCCCATGTAAGAGTAGATTGCAGAATAAAGTACTGGTACCAAACACCCCTGCATGCAAAAAATGGACTGAGTCCTCACTGTCATGTTCCTGGTGTGTGAGCTGTGCCTCATTACGTATTTCCTATGGATATTGATCTGACATGTGGAAAATAAGTGTAGACTACCGTGTATATAGCACATGTCAGTGAGGGCTGTTGTCATGTAGTAATGGCATACCTATTGGTGTCAGACGTCTATCTGTCAACACAGCAGACATCTATCTGTCTGGCTAGCTGACATCTGTCTGTCCTCTGTACAGATGTGTAGATGTCAGGTATCCATCTCGGCTCCTTACAGGCAATCTATGCTTGACTGGCACTGACATGTCTGCCCAGCTGTGTTATGAATTCCACAGCTAGGAATTCACACCCTGTATGCACCACATGCCATGGATACCTCAACTACAAAACCACAGTCAACAGAACATGCTTGGGTACAGGTCTCCAAGACAGACACTGACCATGTTATGTAATACATGTTGCATACATGTCAACTGGAGTACCTCATTGGCCCTCTGCAAGCGGCAACCAGATGATTGGCTGTTGCATGTAACTCTCACCCTGAGGATCACCCCTGTGGTATCTGTTGATAGATTGCCTGCTGGCACATGGCAGGTAGCATGATACCACTGTACACACATCCTTCACACTTCCCACCTCTCCATGGACAATAGCCTGGTACACACCTATGAACATCTGCATCGATAGACCCCAGTACTGACAAATGTGTATGTGTGCATTACTGAGAATATCAGTGTCTGTGTGTTTGTATACCTGTAGATGAGAATACCCTGAGGCCCTTCACACCCACTGCACCCACCAGTGCCATAGTTAAATGTGGCTGCTGCTGTATCAGACATTACATGTACCTTGTTACACTCTTCTCCCTAAGGGCTACCTGGGGCTTGCAGTACCAGCACAACACTGTTGTACAAATGGGTTAATAGGCATGGGATACCCACTGAGTTCTGGCAAGTGTGTGTATGTGTGCATATGTGTATATTTGTAGGGTAGAGCATTCTGTGGCTACATTCTCCTAATACAATATACCTTGCCACACATTTTTACAAATAGTGATGTTGCTGACAGTAGGAGAGCCTGACAATGCATCACCCTACTATCCCTGTGGCATGTGCATTAAATGCAGATCCCTGTAGTAGCACTCTTGGGATAGACAAGGGGTTGTATTGCAGTCCTGGTCAATGTGTGATGGTGAGTATGTCAGAGTGTTATCATGGGTTTCAGTGTGTACAATATCTACTGTGGGGTGTGGGTGATGGGTATACTGTCTTTACATCAAGGTACCGCTGGTACATGTCCCATGTTCCACTGTATGAGGACCACTGTCACCATCAACCATACAGGTAACTGATAACACTATCTAGCCCAGTTATGCATGTGCTGTGTGCAACTTGTATGTAACAAAATGAACACACTGACAAGGCAGTTAGCAATGATAAGCCCAGGTCTCTTAGATGTGTGTCTGACTGTGATGTGATTGTCAATGTGTATATGACAGTATATCACACTATGTACTGTCCATAACCTAGCAGTACACCCTCCATTACCATACTATACAGGCCTGGGGATTTTCTTCAGGTAACATGTAACCTGGAACACACCTCATCTCTGCCAGTAGCATTGCCAAAGACATTAAACTAGTGGACTGCTTATTTCCCAATGTGTTGTTGTGCCTATTCTGTCTTGGTGGAATTACATAGGCTACAATGGGTTCCTTGCACAGGTACATGCATCCATGTGTACAGTATTCTCTGTGTATTGCAGCAAATCCAAAGCCTCTGTGTGTGTTATACACAAACATGTGGTGTGTACCACCCAGTACACTTACCATTGTCCATTGTAGAAGGGCTGCTGACATCAGCCACCATTCACTCATCTGTATACACCACCCCCAGAGCTATCATCCATGTGGCACATGCAGTAACTGATATACAGACCTGTGATGTGTTCACCTGTACCCAGGATATGGCACAGCCAAGGTGTCACCACAGTGCCATACCCCTTGTAGGATACAACAGCAGACCATCCTCCTGCAGACACATGGACACCTACAACACAAAAGGAATACATTATGGAGACCACAATCACTCAGTGTTAATAACAGTTATAATGCATCATGGCTGGACAGCTACACTTCCTGACATGTAAGCATTAAACTTTACTGCTGACAACATGTTACACAGCATTGCACTGGTACACAGTAGTGCAGTCACACTGTGCATCAGAACTGTATTAGCCTGTCCCTTCATTGATATTATGGATAACAGAGATGTGGCACAGGTATCATCATATGCACAGGGTGTGTTGTTGGTCCACCAGAGACCTAGGCTGAGCCATACGTTTGACACCATGTGTGTGAGTGAGGGAGTTTAAGTATCAGTTTAGCCATGGTGATGTGCTGTGTGTAGGTATGGTGTTGCCCTAGCTGCATTTGTATTGTGTGTGAGTATGCATGCACACAGTTCTGCCATGTGGCTGCCCTATCCAGGTGTTTGCTGGACAGCTGCAGACTGTACCAGGCAGGGTGTGCAGTTCACCATCTCCGGCCAAGGACACAAGAACTGTACATGCCAGGGGTTCCACGGGCACCACTGGGTAAAAGCCACAATATGCTACTCTCCCCTGATGACGACATATGTCTGCTGGATCCGGGTCTCTCCTGGGACTGGCCAGGGCCACTTGCACATGACCTGCTGTGGTATGGTGTGGACAAAGCCCCCCCCTGCAGTGCTGAGGCTGGTACTTCCACTAGAGGAGTGGCTCTGTGTTCTTGAACATCCATGTCGACCTCCAGCTGTTGGTGTTGCTGGTTTATGTCCACGTGGCCGTTACACCACTCCTACCATATGCTTGAGCACGGACATTCCATGGTCGAGGATTCCCACCATCCAGCCATCTATCCATGACCTCTGAAAAATAATGGAAGGCACTTGCAAGATCACGGATGTTGTCAGTAACAGCTGAATGAGTAGCCCTCTGCCGCCTCAGAGCCTGTCTGGTGTAACATTCCATATGTGCCTGTGCCTCCATGATGGCCTGAAACATGCGTCTGGTTGTACCAGATGTTCCACTTCTGCCAGGGGCACTATTACTAGCAGCCCTCCAATGAGCACCCCTGTACATCTGCCTATGTGGTACCCCACCCTACATCCGACTATGGCTGCTGTGTCCAGACACATGTGCCATAGATACCATACTGTCCTGTCCCATGCCACCAACCACCAACTGTCCCTCAGCTATGACCACTGGTGATGGGGTATGTATAGGCATTGTGACTGTGGGCAGGGATGCGGTGGATAGCAATGGGATGTCAAATGATGGCGCAGTTTCAGCTCCTGACAATACCGCCTGTGCCTCAACACACCTATCATCATTTTCAGTGTCTGTATGGACACCAACATCAGACTGCCTGCAGGAAAGACCCTGGCCCACCTTGCCACCTGTGAGGGGAAAACAAAAAATGCACTTTAAGACCTGTACGTCATTGCTTAATGGTACACACACACACACACACACACACACACACACACACACACACACACACACACACACACACACACACACACACACACCCTGACATTCCACCATACTACTTACATGTCCCTGAGTTTATATAATGTCCCTAGTTATTTCTCTTAAGTTCCCCATCCTGCATCAGTCTTGAATAATAACAGTCAATAATACCAATCATTAATTTATCATTCTTCTAATTGCTTAGAAAAGTGATCACATAACATGACCTCTTAATCCGGTACCTTTTTGACTTAATTGGAGTCATTTTTTTCAAAGACTCCCTGATGTCATCCAGTGTTCACCCTGGCTTTGTCCACACATCTTGAGCATAGTCTCCATATATTATGGGCTACTACAGTCATTCAATAATGTCATGCACTGGAGTGTCATACATAACGATTGTTCAGTAGATGATAATAAATAATAATACCCACAGAAGATAGACGACAGCGAACAGAACAAAAGCCAGGATAAAAATAAAAATAAATAAACCAAGTTCTGTTCGCAGTCACACCAAGCAGTATTCCGTTCTTTGAAGAATTCACGTCTTTTCAGACCTAGTTCTTTAGTACTTTCAAATTAATAATTCCAAAAAAGTGCAGATCATAGGAAAATAATATCCAGTCTCTTGTTCAAACTGTAATAATTTATTGAGACAATCGGTAAGCGCTTTCGCTGAAGAGCTTTATCAAACCTATAACACTCAATCCTAATAGATACTTATATATGCATTAAAAACACAATGAATTAATTAATCAATTAGGTCCTTAAAGGTGAAAAAACATCCATTCAGACCTTAGTATGAAAAACTATGGTATAAAAAACTGTAACGTCTATCTTAAAACTCATGTATTAAAACTAATGAATTATATAAAAAAACAAAACAAATACATTCTATTATATATACTGTTATGTATAATATAATGTGATTGTAACAAAGATGGAATAAAGCTATTAACATAATAAAATATGGCAAAAGGCTTATAATATATATACCTTAAAAAATTTATTTAATTCTATGTCTCCTATTTCTTAAGGCTGGTTTTAGGGGAACCCTATCATTCAGACCTGGGGGTATAGCATTCTATGTAGGTTTTTCTTATTCTTATAGGTAAATTGTGGTCTTTCACCCGCATGCCTTTTAACCTCTGGGTCTAACATGAGTAGATCCCAATGTTTAACAATAACATCTTTAATGGATTGCACATCCTGTGTAAAATAAAATGAGTATCTTTGTTGATTCTTAACAGTGTCCAAGTTTTCATTATTATTAGCTCTATACATCTGTAAACCAGTGTCTGAAAAAATTGGACAGGCACGATCATACCTTATACTTTTAACTTGGCAAATGTTTTCTCTATTTCTGTAGGTTTATATTTCCTATCACGGAATCTGTCCCCTAGGTCATTAAGTTCTTGTTCAAAGTCATTAAGGCATGGGTTCAATCTAGATACCCTAATTCCTTGTCCCTTAAGGACATTGGTGAAAACATGATTTGGGTGCATGCTTTGTCTGTGTAAAAGAGTGTTCTTGTGACAAGGCTTTCGATGTATCCCTGTGTTGAACTCACCATTTGGTTAAAAGTATAAGGTATGATCGTGCCTGTCCAATTTTTTCAGACACTGGTTTACAGATGTATAGAGCTAATAATAATGAAAACCTACATAGAATGCTATGTTGCACAGATTACAAACAAAGTATGGGAACCACAGGCCTATATGGCACTTATCCATGTACTAAATGCAACTTTTGTAGTTTCATTAGTAACATTGGCGTTTTTGTGCATCCTATAACCAGACAACTGTTTCCGATCAAAGTCAATGCCACTTGTGATACCAGGCATGTGGTTTACATTGCTAATTGTACAGCATGTTTTTCTTTCTATATAGGCAAGACGGATAGGATGTTAAAAGAAAGAATAAGGGAACACTTGTACCAGATTCGTATTAAGTCAGAAGTGAATGCCTTGTCTAAACATGTTATGCAGAATGATAACACCCACATGTTTTCATTTTCAGTGTTACAGGTTAATGTACCAAATATTAGAGGGGGTGACATCAGGAACTTTACTGAACAAACTGAAACACAATGGATTATAAAAACTAAAACTCACATCCCCCCAGGTCTGAATGATAGGGTTCCCTTAAAACCAGCCTTAAGAAATAGGAGACATAGAATTAAATACATTTTTTAAGGTATATATATTATAAGCCTTTTGCCATATTTTATTATGTTAATAGCTTTATTCCATCTTTGTTA
>NC_056725.1:1469009071-1469014071 GCF_019279795.1 Protopterus annectens
TGCTAGACATTCTTGCAACTCCCTCTGTGTTGTGACATGTTACTAGGCAGCCTGCATGACCAGTTTGCAACGTGTCATCATCTGTCTTGGATGACCATCTGTTTATTTTCTACATTAATCCTGTCCCATACATCCTCACACATACATGACTGTCTGCACTCTTTGCCATGGTATATGCAATGGTGAGGTAAGGCTATATGTCCAACTCCTGGGTGCTACCTGTTGGGCATGGAATCCATTCCATGGCTTGTAAGATGTGTACAAGCCATGGCTACCTCTGTTGCAGGTAAGTGGGCACATTTGATGGCCAAACGTCTTGGACAGGAGACCATTTATTGGTGTGCCATTGAGGACCTGTACTTGTTGGAAGGTCCATACTCATGAAGAATGCATGCTGTCAGTATCTCAAAAGCTGCTTCCACAATATGTTATCTGGATTGTATGCACACATATGCTTCCAGTGTTTGCGAAGGTATGTATTCTCCATATTTGCTGTCCTAACATAGGATTCCATAATAAACATTCATTGCTCATATTAGGACCACATTGAAGGTTGTAAGGGTTGTGGAATGCAGTATTGTGATATGCTGTAGTGTAGATTTGTAACAGATGCCATTGTAATAATGGTATATAGACTGTTGAGGCACTCTATAAGGGTGATGTTTCAGACATGTCCCTACTGTAGGCCATTTGTCTCACCATTATGTTCATCTCTGTGCACACATCTTGCAATAACAGGTTGTTAGTTATATTGCAGGAGTCTTACATACCCTTCAGATACACACCATGGTGACCACTGTGATGCAGTGCAGTTAACAGCAACAATACATGAACATGTACAGTATGCATTATGGGTAGGTGTGTTAAATGTGTGCATGGAATATATCATGGCCATAACATGACCGGTGTACTGGCAAACCTGAACAAACACCATATTCACCAGCTACAGGCTGCTGCTACGGAGGTATACCAGAGGGACCTACATAACTGTTTGAGAGATGTGATGTCAGTAGCCATACCTCTGGAATTGGTACAGGGTGGGTGCAGCATTAAAGTACATCAACAGTACAAACCCACAATACTATAGCAATAACCCACACCTGGGTGTGGGTAATGCGGGATTTACCCATGGTTGGCATGGTTTGGTCCCAAGGGCAAAGCCCGAGGGACCAAACAAAGACAACCATGGGTAAATCCCGCATTGCCCACACCCAGAAGTGGGTCATTGCTATTATACTATGACATTATTTAAGAAAATAAATAATTACGTTTCTTAAATAATGGCATTGTATAATGCCTCTTTGCTGCTCTTCCGCAGCTGTCTGGTATCTGCGGCAGTTCTGATGTACTGCGCATGCCTATGCAGTACATCAGAGCTGTGGCCAAAAGCAACGGACAAAGCAAGATCTCCATTGCTTTTTAATGTTTCGCTGTGTTAAATGGGTTTAACATAGCGAGACAGGTTTAAAATAAGCAACAGAGATCTCCGTTGCTTATTTTAAAGCTGTCTCGCTATGTTAAACCCATTTAACATAGCGAGACAGTTTAAAACAATGGAGAAAGCAAGATCTCCATTGCTTTTTACACTGTGTCGCTATGTTAAAGGAGTTTAACATAGTGAGACAGCTTTTAAAAAGCAACGGAGATCTCCATTGCTTTTTTTAAACCTGTGTCGCTATGTTAAACTCTTTTAACATAGCAAGACAGTGTTTTAAAAGAGACTTATACTAATGGAAAAGTCCAGGACGGACCTTTTTCCATTAGTATAAGTCGATTTACAATGTGCACGCTGGCCAATCAGTGTGCACATTTTGGAATATTAATGGGGTGTCATGGTATAATACAGATTATGCACATCTGTTTATTACTACAATGCAGCAACAGACTATATATATTTCATCTCACATATGCATGATCTAACTCTACAGGTGTGGATGGATGTGCAACAGTGGTCTACTGATGTGCCCTGTGGCCTTATCTGCATGTTCCTCTGCCCTTGTGTGGGTAGCACCCACCTCCACTATGCTCTCCACCAGGTGTTGTGTTTGTGGGCAGGTGGGCAGGTACCCCGAGGCTGGTGAGGAGCTCCTCAACATATGCCAGAGGGGGCTGGATAGCATGAACCCCCCATTACAAGCTGATCCCTCCTAACCGCAGCAACACTCCAATGGGCATGGCAGAGTAGATCAGTGCATCAATGTCAGACCTGCTCATAACTGCGGTTATGCAGGCCAACATAATTTATCCTGTGGACAAGATTGTTCCACAGGGTGGTACTCTCCTGCAGATCATGGGCTCTATGCCAGAACAGGGTGTTGTAGTGCTGCACCAGGTATGTAATGATGACATCATTCTCCTCTGCTGTGTACATAGGCAGTCTCTCCCTGGACATATTGCCTGAAAGAAATAAACAGGGAAACAGGTCTGAGGACTTCATACTGCAAGGATTTCATAGTTGATAATACACATCTCTGCCTCCCCCCACCATATCTGCAACAACAATCTGATCACACAACTCAATGGGTATGTCTATAGAAGACCTACCGTTGGAACATATATTGTATTGTACAACAATTTGTGCTATGTGTTTGCAGTCGTGTTCCATGTTGAAACACTATCATTGGTGGCCTGTTATGAACAATGTCACCTGCATGCCATTGTAAGGGCCACTATGGTTCCACATATGCATGTGTTCTGTTTGATATGTGACTGCTGCACATCTGTTGTTTTGTGTTAATGGGGAAATCTATGCATACTGTTAGACATAATCCCGGAATGTGTGGACTATTACTATGCACATATGTTCTATAACAGTTACACACTAGCATGTTTGGGAAACAGTTGCCAACAAAACCACTTTTCCCACCTCATCTGGCCATGTTACCAGGCCACATCACATCTGGGACCCACTCTGGGACCTCCTCCTCTACTGGTCCTGCACTACCTTCAGGTGGAGCCACTTCAGGGGATGGTGTTTGCACCGCCCCCAGGAGCACACACAGACAGGATCCTGTCACCTGAAGTCAGGTCCAGGGTCTAGTGCATAGGAAGCTCCACAGAGACGTGGGGGTGTGCTACAGCACTTTGAGGCCCTCAGTACACAATCACAGGGTCCTCATGCTCCTCCTGCTCAGCCTCCAGCCCGGCACCTTCAAGGTCATGAAGCTGATGTTGTGACTGGCAATGTGTGGGGACATTGGTCCCATTGGTTCCATATGGGGGCTCATGGGCTTCCACATCCCAGACAGCACTCCCTATCTAAGGTGTTTACTCACTACGTGTGTCATATACTGCTCCTATATGCTGTCTTGTCTGTCTTCCAACCCAACCTACCTCCCCAAATATACCTACTATCTTTCCCCAAATTACCAATCCCACCTTCACAAATAAGGGCAATGTGTTCCCAACATGGGGTTCACACCTAACATAAATGTTCATTTTGAACCCACTTACTGCTGTATATATATGTGTGTATTGATATGTGTGATGTTCCCTCACACATATCGTGCAGCACTATCAATCAACAGTAGGGGACATGTATTTATATAAATATGTGTGTATGCGTTTGTAAATATGTACACATACACATATATATATGTATATATATGTGTGTATATATATATATATATATATATATATATATATATATATATATATATGTGTGTGTGTGTGTGTGTGTGTGTGTGTGTGTGTGTGTAGATATATATAATGAGTTGTATATATATATATATATATATATATATATATATATATATATATATATATATATATATATATATATATATATATATATATATATATATATATATATATATATATATATATATATATATACACACACACACACACACACACACACACGTGTGTATGTCTGTATATCTGTAGACATACATGTAGATATATATATATAGCTATACGGCTGCACTGTTCTGCCTTGCTACAATACAGACAGGTGTCACATGTGGACACAGCCTAACATTAGGGGTGTATATATAGAAGCAGGTTGCAGATAAGCCTATTATACACCTATGGCATTTGTGCATGCTACATTACACGTTAACATGACTGTCCTGCAAGTGGTGGGCTCTGAAATTGACATGTCCATCATAACAGCATTACTTCCACCACCAGCTATTGGCCACACTAATATACATGTCTTGCAGTACACAACACACACTATGATGGTTTATATCTTGTCAGTCAGTGCTGATCTGCACAGTGGACAGGTATGGCCCACTGCCCACAGGGACAGACACTACTGCCTGTAGCAGTTGTTCAACTGGACATCATTACAACAACAACACCTGATGACACATATAAATCATTCCACACCATCTATCCCAATATTATGGACCAAGTACTACATTCAGTTGCATGCATATATGCTTCACAGACCTGTTGTGGGAATGTCGTTCTGGATAGTTTGCTGTGTCCCCTTGGTCAACTTGGGATGTCTGTAGGTGCAGTTTCTGTACTACTTTATATTTACAGGATGGAATTGTGTTTGTTTTTCTCTTTCTCTCTCTCTTTCTGTCTCTTGCCACTACATGGATTGAGCTACTTTGAATAGATTGCAGCATGGATTTTGTAGGTGATGCACAGGATCAGGTGATGATCTCTGCACCAATCAGTGTCCACCACTTGCTACCTGCATGCAGCCTACTGCGTAGTACTTCCAATTACCACTGCCATGGCAACCCACTACTATAAATTCCTAAATCATATGGGAGTGGTCTCTTTATCTTTCCTGTTCATAGGTTCATAGGTTCATACTAGGCTATCTGCCCTAGGGCATTTATAAGCCTAGCCAGAGTGTGTTTGGCTTTCGCCACCCATTTTAAATTTATTTTGCTATGCCCTTTTTCGAAGTTAGTATACTGTGCCTCTGTCTAACAGTGACACAGAAGTGATACCCGGGGTAAACCTATGATCTCCCATCCACTCATCAAGATTCCTCTTGAAGAGAGTCAATGAGGGACTCTGCCTAACCTGGACTGGGA
>NC_056725.1:1469019071-1469149071 GCF_019279795.1 Protopterus annectens
AATGACCTCCATACTTCCACACAGCATGCATCTATAATTCAGTATGCAGATGACACTACCTTAATCTATGCTGCACAAAACATTCCCGCCCTCCTGCAAACAACTCAACTAGCATTCTCTGACATTGAAAACTATCTTACCAAAGCCCAACTTATCCTCAATCCAAAGAAAACTCAGCTTATGATTATAACCAGTTCTAACAAAAACACTAACAGTCAATTCACTATCTACTCCACAAATGCTACTCCAATTGCTTCAGTGGCACAGGCTAAGCTATTGGGAATAACCATAGACTCCCACCTAAAATTTGATAGTCATCTCAACTTAACTATTAAAAAAGTACATGCCAAACTGGGGTCACTCTACCGTATCAAACCATTTCTTACCAACAACACAAGATCAGCCATTGCTCGCTCCCAACTTCTATCCACCCTACTCTATGCATCTCCCATTCTGACTAATCTCAACCAAACTGAACTAAGCAAAATGGAAGCCTTCTATAACAGAATTGCCCGCTTTGCTGCAAATTGCTCATATAGAACTCATCACTGTACTGCTTTGAGACAGCTCCACTGGCTTGAACTGCCCAACCTCCTAACCTACAATCAGCTCTGCCTCTGTCATTCTATCTATTACTTCCCCAATAAGTGCCCTGCCCTCAAAAACCTAGTACAGCATCACTCAGCCAAAAGGCCTCAGATCATCAAGCAAACTACTACTAGAAGTCACCAACAGCTAAGCTACAATAGCTTTGGAGATGCACTATATAGTAGTTCAGTGGCTAAAAAATGGAACTCTGTCCCTACTAGCATTCAAAACACATCATCCAAAGCCTCCTTTAAAGACCTCAGCAGGCAACATCTCAAGCAAAGTTGGCAGTGCCATGACTGCTCCCCAGGCTAGTAAAAGCGGATAACATATACATACTAAATCTAGAGCACTTGATAATAGTTTTCAATCTTACTCACAAACACTGGCTAATCTACAATGTATGTACTGTACCTGTGTACTATGTATGTATTCTACCTATGTTCCAAATTTCAGCTGTACACCACAAATCTATTAATTACCTTTATTTTTAAAATTAATATTTTTTTGTTTGTTCTCTCCACTGTAACTGTTTATGTGCTGCATACCACAGTAAAAACATGTCTCCTGTAATTTGTGTGTATACTGACCATTTCTAAATAACTAAATGTGTCTGTAATTTTTCTTTGTGGAGCTTTTCTCCCAAGGCCTCTGCTGAAAAAGGGCCTTTTCAGCTCAGTCAGACACCCCCGGTTAACAAATGTAAAATAAAATAAATAAATAAAGGAATAAATAAATAGCTTTCTACTACTTTCAGATTTATTTCTTATGACACATGCAAGATTATTACTAACCTGCCTCGCAATGCAGCCTCTGCAGCCTACAGCCATGGGCTTCCTGATTCACAGCCCACTCTACTGCTGTCAAAGACATAAGAGGAATATTTAGCCATACCTATCCATAATATACATGAGCTGGCAAGTATTAACTGGGTAGTAGTATGAGTACTTACACACTGCTGGGACATCACCCCTCTGCCTAGCTTCTTGGATCCACTGATCCAAGAGCTCCCTCTTCCTCCATTTCAGGCATCACTATGCCAACCTGCTCACCAGTTTGAGGGATGCCAGTGGCACTGTTGAGGTCAAGGGTGAAATGGTCTCAGGCTTCCACTTTATATTGGGAACCCTGGTACTGACCCTGCAGCAGTCTCTCTTCATGGTCTTTTATGAGGAATCCTGCCATGACTTTGGACTCCTGGATGCCCCAGTGCTGCGCTCAGAAGTGCAATCCTTCTCCGACACCAACCATAGTGCCTACAGGAATAAGCTGCAACCAGTTATGAGATGTATTTCTGTCTGTGGGGTTTAAATATGGCTGATTTCCCACACTTCGCCATGATTGGACAGTGTTGAGAATGCTAAGTTATGGGCAAACCTGCGTACCTAAGTTTGGCATTGCTTAAAGGAGTATACTAAATGGCACATTGATTTAGCTGGGCTACACATTTCTTACACCTAGTAAGCAAAGGTGTGCAATGCTTAGCATTGCTTATTTTTAAATTTGCACACTATTTGCTGTTTGGCATTGATTTATCATTCATTACATGTTATATATTTTTTTGGTATCCGTGATTCATGTGTACATACACTGTATGGGATACTTGTGTTTATTGGGGGATTTCACCACTTTATTACAATGACTCCTCACATCTGGACTTAATGCCATGCAGCCCTCAAGCTGGCGTAGCTGATCTCCGAACTCCCTGCAGAGCTTGCTACGCACCAGACCCTGGACCAGTTCACATATGTATGTTATGTAATAGGTTATACAACATAAAACTGTTTATAGATTCCTTTCATATGTTAATTGTGATTTTGCTATAGTGAGGATCATTTTGGGTATATCTCAATTTTATGCACAGCTGTGATGGCTTACTGGTTAACTGCTGTGACTATAGGATCCTGTGTTCAAGACCTGCAAGGCTTGTTTATCTTGTTGCTGGGCAGAACAAGGGCTGCTGGATACAAAGTGATTAAGGCACTTTTAAGCAATTGTAAGTGGGTTTGCATGATGATAAGCAATGCTAACTTCTGGTTAAATATGCTTACAGAGAGTTAGCTTCAAAATTGCTTAACCTGTGTGTGCATTGCTTACCCCCACACAAACAAGCTTAAACTCGCTTACTACTGCTTAAAAGTACTTACTCCCACTTACCCCCACACTAATTTAGTAAGAAATAAAACATGGGTCTTGGTAAAGTGGTAGATTTGGACACTCTAGTGATTTATCATTCATTGCACATTATTTAGTATCCTTGATTCATGTGTACATATACTCTATGGGGCACTTGTGTTTATCTGTGGATTTTACCACATTATTACAATGACACCTCACGTCTGCACTTAATACAGTACTCCAATTCACAAATATATGCTATTTAGTAGGTTATACAGCAAAAACATTTTCATATATTGCTTTCACATGGAAAATACTACAGTGAGGATCGAACTGGGAATGACTGCTCACAAAGCGAACGCTCTAACCACTACACTATTACAGTACTGCTTCAACTGAATGTATTTTGCTATATATCTTCTTATGCTATTTAAGCTACAGTATGTGTGGCTAAGCAATGGGCAAACCCATGCACCAATGGTTAAATTTAATCTGATAAAAAAAAATCTCTACTGTTATTTTCTCTAGGAAGGGACAGATTACACTTATTGCTGTGGACTCTTGCATGCATCTGCACATTTGGCAGACATCCTAGCAATCCCCCATACCTCTCAACCTCTTCATGCAACATATCTGGACAAAGCTTGACAAAATGAGGTACAACTATATTTTAAATATTACTCTTATAAACTTAAATATGTTGCTAAGGTAACAGTGTTTGTTTTATTATAATGTTTCTGATGGATTTGGGGTCTGAAACTCAAATGTATGCCATTATTTAACAACTTCAATCCTGACATCATCCCCCAGTGTTTTCCGTGACAAATGGGATACAAGCCAACTGTATGGGTGAAAAATCTGGACATTCTGTGAAGCTCTGTAGAGTTAGGAGGTATGCAATCCCCTATGAGCATTCTTGCTCATTGTAATTGCCGAATGGCAATTCTTGAGTGCTGGGGCATGTATATTGTGAGAGCTCTGCTCTCAGATAACCACCTGCACTCATCCATGCTCCGTGTCCGTTTAGGAGCAAAGGCAGTGCACCTTCATTACTAGGCATGGCATGCTGCTGTGCTGCTTTTAAATGGTCGTTTTAATGCAGGAATAAGTTATTCTTGCATGGAACCTTACTGAATCCCGGGGTGCATTTTTTCAGTGTTTCACAATACCTTTGCAGACACATACACCAGCCTTTCTGAAACATATGCAGTATTTATTTTAACCCTTTACTATCCCTCATTTGATGTTTGGAAAACATCACACTCATACTAAAAGAACATCTTTTTATTCTGATCAAATAATCAAAGACATCAGTATATAAACCTTCAAAAACATTTCTTTTTACTTGTACTTTTTTATATGGCCTTTATTTACATGACTAGTGAATGGCACATTTTTGAAATTACTAACATGTACATTTTGTAACAAAATATTAGCTCAAGATGCAATACACTTAGTTATCAGAGCTTTATATAAAAATAAAAGCAAAATAATAATAGCAAAAAGCATAATAAATTTTAAAACACATTTTCCCCATTCTGAAAACAAATTAGTTAGCCAAGCCCATTGTGAACTATTTGCTTTTTTGGTATGTGATAGTTCAACCACTTTTTGGATAATTTTTAAATGACTACTTATTGCATGCTCGTTATTGGAAATAAATGTGCAGCAGTTCTCATGCATGAGTGAGCATGTACCTCCCTTTGATGCAGGCATGAAATCAAGAGCCATTCAGTTTTGCAGCACCACTGTGTACATGGCACCCAGCTCAATAGTAATTAAATTTATAGATTCAAAAGTGCCATTACTCAACACTTCTGACAGTTTAGAAAGTTTTTTTTTTTAGTTTTCAAAGTGATTTTGCAGTCCATAGGCAGGTAATATACCAGCCCCAGAAACAGCATAATTGTCAAAGTCCATATGAGAAAGTCCTTTAGAAGCTGCTTGTTTTAAATCATGGTGGTAAATCCATGAAGCATTTATCCTTTTAACTGGATTTTTTACACTCTGAGGTGTTTTGAACATTGTGAATTTTTTCACTGGGTAAGCTGGTGGTATGGTGAATAACAGGAATTATATAACCAATAAAACAACTTTACTGCTACTTTTTTTCAGTAACCATTTATAGGCTCTTTTTTACAGATATAATAGTAGTCTTTTCAGGGAAGTAAGGTATGTTTTGAGTTTATTAACTAGTGTGCTAGTTCCCATAATTTATCTGTAATTTTTTTATAACTAAAACATTTTGCATTACTTGAACAATTGCACCAAGTGTCATTTAAACCTGCACCAAGACAGGAAATCTTTGTATTATTATTAAAGTTTACCATAAGTTTAATATCAACCATATCATTGGATGTTATATTGAAAAGACAATTTTTTCTACATTTACATTGACTACCGTACACAGAATGATTGTCTGGCTTACAAAAACAAATACATTTTATTTATGTTTGAGCTGAAAATAAAAAAAATAGTTCTCATGTTCTGGCTTGCATTATAAGCAACAGTAGTGTTCTTAGTCTTATTAAAAGATACAGCTTTGTTACATATTGAATAATAATCTTTAACTGTTGTAGGAAATTTTTGTAATTGTAGCCCCATATACTGCAGGTATAGCTGCACAAACCCAGCAATTGCTTACATTAAATATTTTTGCATAATTCTGTAGAGTAGCATCAAATGTATTTAAGGTAGGATGCCGATTTTCTGCTTTTTGTCTGGGTTTTACCAATCACTTTCTTTTTTTTCTTTATTTGAGGATTGAACAGTACTTACATCTTTAGCAGGGATCAAAAAATTCAGCAGTAAAACAGTAGAACAAAAATAATTGCAGTCATCAAGGTGACAATCTAGTATGAATAGTGAGCTGGGCAGGATCAGAGTGGATTTTCACAAATGTCTAAACATAAATTTGTTTTGTGATGACTATTTTGCTGCTGCACTCTAAACACATTTGACAGAAATTTCTGTTGTTGTTTAGCTCACATGAGCAATGCTTCGTCACCAGACTCGAGGAAAATGTCATTTTCTGATGTTTCCACAGTGTCAGTCACTGGTTCTATTCTTAGATTCTCTGTTTTTTCTTCTGGAACAAAAGGAAACTAGTTCATCAATAGATAGGGCTGAGGAAGAAAGGTTGAAAGGAATGGGTTGGTTTTCCTCATTTGGAACTGCTTTTTGGATATGGGATATGTGGATGTAGGTCAAAGATCCTTTCAATCTAATGGCTGTTGTGACAAGGAGTACCAGGAATGGGCCTTTTTATCAGGGCTGGAGGGAGTGCCATCTGGAGAAGGAATGTACGTACCCCAGTCACCAGGTTGGATATCATGTGATGTAGCAGGATCAGGTGGAAGCTGGGTGAAAATAACTTCTGAGTGAAGATGCTGCAGAACAGAAATGGTTGTTTGCAGTAATTAAGCATGGACAGAGCAGTGGTGCACCGGTTGTATTGTCGCCTAACAGCAAGAGGTTCTCCATTTTGATTCTTGGCTGGGGTGCCTTCTGTGCAGAGTCTGCATGTCCTCCCTGCATTCATGTGGGTGTGCTCTGGTTTCCTCCCATGTTATAAAGACATGCATCTGGAGATTTTCTCCCCGGATCTTTGCTGAAAATTGGCTTTGTTCCAAGTTGGACTTTCTGGGTAAACAAATGTTAAATTAAAAAAAAATGTTTATCAACAATTTGCAAGTCAAAGGTTGTGGGCAGAGGTGTGGCTAGCATTTTCATAGGGCATCCCATAAGGATTTTATGAGGGGGGATTTTTTTAGGTGCACTAATTGCACTTTAAATGGTAAACAATACCAGGGGCAAGGCTCCTGGCCATTTTAGTCCCATTTTTGTTGTAAGCTTTGCTAGTTTAGTCTTTAATGTCTGATTTACTTATTCTACCATGTCTGAGGCCTGAGACCTATACAGACAATGAAACTAAATATGTATATTAAGCACTTTACAAATTTGCTGTATAACATGACTTGTAAAATGTGTGCTTCTTTCTGACTGAATACAGCATGGAACCCTAAAATGTCAGTCTATACAAAGTTTTTTTGCCACTGAAGCAGAATCATTTTTAGCACATGGGTATGTGATTACCCATTCAGAAAAAAAATCTACAACTTAAACTTTGCACAATGAAATAATTTAATGAAATCCCATTGAATACAAAAGGGTCCCCACAGCTTTTCAAAGTGTTGTGTAGGGATAGCAACAGATCTTGAACTGTTAAAAGAAAGACCTATATTACGTGTATTGACAAGATGCTGAAATGTCAAAAGTTGTTTTTTTAAGGCATTTTTTTCAGGTGGGAGGACAAACAGTAAGCCCATGGCAGTTGAGTTAAAATGCTTTTTATGCTACTAATCTTTTATCTGGATGGCACCAAAGTGAGTCTGGGGAATGACACAGACCATTACAGATCCACCTTACCTTTTTAGAGTTGTAAGCTTGGTTCTGAAAACACAATATTTATCCAAGTATGTAGGTACATTTTTAACTTGAATAGGCTGCAAAAAAGAAGCCTGAACAGGAATTAACAAGAAAGTCTGTCTTGCCACTCCATTAGCAAATGCATTTCCTATAGATTCAAAAGAATTATCAGTTTTATGAACAGCACATTTAATTATAGCAGTTATTTTCGGTAATAACAATGCTTGTAATACTTCTTTAACAAATCATTTTTAATTGTGGTCTCTGCAAAGGTTAAGTGACCTAATTTTTTTGCAAAGTACCAAAATCACGGACCACTCTACATGCATATCCAGAATCAAAATCAAGAGCCATTTCCTCAAAGTTTTAACAATACCCAAACTTTTTGTGAACAGGGGCCTAACTCAAATTTGTGGTTCCAGTGCAGCATGTATGCAATTGCCTCCACAGCTTTTAGCTAAAAAAAAGATGGCATAATGCAAAAGAAAAAATATACCATTGCTGTGAATTATATAGGATTTTTCATGCAGTATAATACAGGATACACAAGTGCTGCATTACTTCCCCCCCTCCCCAGTTTTCCAAGTAGGACAAATAACCAAAACTCTCTTACTTGTTTAAAGTTACCACCACATGATAGACACAGAGAAAGAAAAGAAATAGAATTAGATTGCCATCATTACTTCAGCTTCTATATCTAACAATTGTAGTTTTGCTTTTTTTCACCAAGCTGGTTTCTTTTTCATAAATTACTATATTTAATGGAAGTAGATGAAGTCCCTAATTTAATCCAACCCATAACAAATATCCCAACCTTCCTTATAGATAACACTTTATACACATAGTAGATTCTTAAGCAATTTTCAGTAGTTTGCAGGCTTTTGCTATCTCACTAACCACAACTGTTTTTAGCTGCTTGCACTGCTGCTATCATTTTAGAATTTCCTAAGCAACAGTCTTCATGAGATGAATTTGTCTTCTTACCATATTTATAAAAAGTAGTTTATTACAGGCATACTTCAACTCAGAGCTGCATTAACCAGCCGTTGTATTGTGACATAATTTATAGTACTATATTCAGTTATACCCAAGGTTAACATTATAATGCTAACTTTCTAGCATCAGGTTCAAGATTCTGTCTTCAAAATCTTACCAAATGCCATGAAGGCAAGAATTTATTTATTTATTTTTTTGGGGGGGCAGATACCTCTCAATAGTCCAGATTTTCACAGAAGGTCCAGATTTTGACTCTTTTCCTCTGTCCCTCATAGAATTTGTGGGTATCTGGCAAATTGTTGAGAACTGATGTCACTAAATAATAGCAGACCTTTGAGTTTCAGACTTCATATCCTTCAGAAAAATGCATGCTAATGCAAAACATTTTAGTACATCAAGTTTCTCAGTTTAGTAATACACACATTACTAGGAAGTGATGACATTCCAGCAGAACAGTACAGTTAGATAGATAGACAAATAGGTAGATAGATAGATAGATAGATAGATAGATAGATAGATAGATAGATAGATAGATAGATAGATAGATAGGTAGATAGAGATATAAATAAATACACAACCGCATGTCAATGTGCCTAACTTTAGTTGTAGCATAAGCGATAGGAGCAGCTCTATTAAATAAAAGAGTCAGATATTTTTAATTTGTTCTGAAAACAAGATTCAATGCAGTTTGAATCTGTCATTGCATACACACACACAAACACACACACACACACACACACACACACACACACACATATATATATATATATATATATATATATATATATATATATATATATATATATATATATATATATAAAACAGAGCTAAAGAGCTAGTCAGATCAACTCTTAATATTTTGTGAAAGTACACTGAAATAGTAGTTCCATGGTAGAATACTTAAATGGCACCCAACATGCCAAAGAAATAAAAATGATTAAAAATGTAGAAGAGTGAGTATTGAACATTACTTGTCTGCTTTAAACTTCTTTTTTTAACAGGGGAGAGGCACCCCTGCACACCCTGATGTTGTCAATAAGTTCCCATACCCCGGACTTAAATGTACCAACTACAAGATAAAATGGAATATTCTGAAAATTGGCACTTTAAGACTTAGGATAGAAATTCTGGATTTTTGGCCATTCAGTCTCCACATTAAAGGACTTGGCATTCTGTGTTCTGATGTTTCAGATGTTTTTATTATTGTACACTTAGAAAATATAATTCTAGAATTCATTTAGAAAGATTTTTTGCAATAATATGTCAACAAATTAGCAAGAAAATCTGTGGAATATGTTCCAGAATGAATAACACAGATAGGTATGAATGTGAAACTATGGATCAAGGTAGGGAATATATGTTGCCCACCACACATAATCCTTGTTTAGCATAACACCAGCATGCACTAAAAGATGACGGTTTAAATTTATACTTTCAAAATACCCCATACTGTCTCTTTCCATTGGCTACCTTATGGCTGTAGTTCAGCTCTAGTACACCTAACATTTGTCACTGGCAAATTAATTTTTTGCATCATGACTTTTATAAGTCCATGTTCTTTATCCTAGTTTTGCCATTATTATCAATTCATTTTAATAAGTAAAATTGTGTGTTCTTAAGCAAGGTTAGATAATTGTATGTGTTGTGCTTTGGTTTGGAGTTTTTCTTCATGGGATGCCACTGAAAAATTGATATTTCTCAAATGGACAATCCCTGCTGAAAATGTAAATAAATAAATTAATATATTTCCTCAGAACTGCATGCAATTACACCTTCTAAAATAAAAGCAGTAACAAGGAAACTGAAACACAGCCAGGGCAACTTTTCTTTAATTAACTGTTAGCGCTTTCACAAGTATTCAACTTACTTCTTCAGACCAGACATCCCAAAGGTTGCACAGCTATTTTAAAAATTGTAAAAACTCTTTGAGCCATTGTAGCAGTGTTCTCCTCAATTGCAATGTTACATCATGATTACTTAGTTGCTATGTCAACTAATTCCTAAGGACCCAGAAACTCTGACTTTACATGCCCATTGCATTCATTTCATTATACTTTTAAAAAAAACCTACCACAATCATGATGTGAAAAAAACAATCTTGCACTTAAAACTTTATGATATTTTTAAAACCATAAGATTGTGTATTTAGGTAATTAGTGACCATCATTTAAAACTTTGTTGCATACGTATAAAGTGCATAATGGCAAAGTGTGATCAGATGCCTTGAACAATCTAAAAATTGTTTAAATACTTGACATCCAAATCCACTACAAACATATTTGTATATAAAAAATGTTATGTATATATGTTCCCTCACTGAATTAATGCATCTAAAATACAGTATCCAAGAGCGATATACTTAAGGCTCCTTGTATACTAAGTTGAGCAACAACCGTGTCTATAAGTCAACTCTGATGATTCTTTGTATAACATTAAGCTCTCTTCTGGTAGTCATTCTATTTTTAAAAAGTAAAAAGCAAGCCAGCATCCCTTTAATATTACTAATACACGATTCATTAACAAAACTGCAAACAGATATTTGCATCATAGCTAAAGTGACATTACACAAATTATTCTTTTGTTAAATATAGCAACTTCCACCTCTCTCAATTGTATCTACAGTAAAACATCGTATTAATAAAATAATATTCATATTTCGATGTACTAAAGTATTTCATATGTTCTCAAAATAAATTTACACCATAGCTGATGTTCAAATCCATTAGATGAACATAATATAGGGCACAAACATGCTAGTTAAAATAACATAATTAAAAAGCTATTTGAACAAGCATTGTGTTTTTAATGAAGGCTTCAGTGGTACATTGCCATTTAGACCTTTATTGTTGTCTGTCTGAAGCCTAACTATCCATTTAGTCTCATAAAGTT
Organism: Protopterus annectens; assembly: GCF_019279795.1. Classification (NCBI taxonomy): domain Eukaryota; kingdom Metazoa; phylum Chordata; order Ceratodontiformes; family Protopteridae; genus Protopterus; species Protopterus annectens. The sequence continues at coordinate 1,469,030,091 of NC_056725.1, forward strand.
CCATGATATTCCTTATATCACCTAGACATTGTGATACATGAACGGTTTCCATAGCCATAAACTTAAAAGAATGTTGTAAAGAAGTGGTTAATATATGTTTTGCTAAAGCATTAGTGTGTGAATGTACCCTAATACTATAAAGGTGTTCCCTGATCCTATTTCCTCATCATCTGCTGGTTTTACCTACATAGAATGATGCACAAAAAAACACATTGTGTTAAATAAATAATGTTAATACTATTACAATTTGCTTCCACATTAAACCTATATTTCTTATGTGTTACTGGATGTATAAAATACCGTGTAGTATCTAGTTAATCACAATAACTACAATTACCACATGGGTAAGTTGTTCTTGGTATTCTTGATTCTCTTGGTATTAGGTCATTATTATGATTGAATAACAGCCCCTTATTCAGTTTTTTTGTTTTTATATCTAAAAGTGGGCTTATCTCCAACTCTTGTATTTATTCTATCATCAACCATAAGAATATCCCAATGTTTCTGTATAACATTAGTTATTTCTTTAACATCTAAACTATAAAACATAGTAAACTTTAACTGGTCATTTTCCAGTATAATGTTACTCCTTTTTATTGCACTTGGTGTATTAGAGAAATATGGTCTAGCTAAATTAGGCCTCATGTTAACAACTTACTTCATGTTTTTTCAACTCTTTTTCTGCTGTAACCTCTAGATACAAAGTTTTCAGTGAGATTGTTCAATTCATTTTGAAACTTTCTTTCATTAGCATTAAGTCTAGAAATTCTTATTCCCTGTCTTTTCACTATATTGTTAGAAACATGTCTCAGATGCATGCTTTTCCAATGTGGTAGCAAGCTTTGTGATGTATCTCTGTATCAAAGCCATCGGGCAGGATTCACGAAGCCTCCATGTAAGAGTTACAAGTCTTACACGGAGGCTGCAGTTAAACGGTGTGACATCAGCATGCCATGCATATTCATGAGGGCATGCTGACTCACACCCAAGGCTAACACAGTCCGTGTAAGAAAGTAGGGGGCGTGTCCGCAGGGCGAGTCCTGCAAACGAACACGCACCCAGAAGAGTAACAGTCCCGAAAGTAAACCCCCATGAGAGAGTCCACGTAAATGTCAACAAACAGAACACAACACATGCCCCCACAGACTATAAACATAAAATGTAAAAATGAACATGTTATATATTTTTTTATAAGTTGTAAAAATGCCTGACCGTAATTGCGCTCATTTGCGTGGGTGTGCCCGTTGCTTAGCCACAGTTAGCAGTCAGTGGAAAAGCATATAAGATCTAAATATGCAAAGTAAGCCAAGAAGCAATAGCGTAGCGGTAGAGACGTCGGCTGAAGAAGAGGCAGTCACGGTTTGAGCCCCCACAACATCAATTTTTATTTCTAGTGAAATAAGCACAAAACAATTCCCTGACATATATGTACATATATAAAATTATATCTTATGTAAAATGTAATGAAATGGGCCATGTATTTTGAAGAAATGTGAGATAATAAAAAAAAAATGTCAGAAGTGCCTATAGCTGAGCAACACTCTAACAAGCTGAGTATATCTGCCCGTAGGTGAGCAGTGGTTTAACAGGTGTAAAATGAGTGCCCAGGGTTGAGCAGTGTTGTAACACACTGAAACTGTGTGCCCATAGCTGAGCTGAGCGTAATATGCGTGCTGACAGCCAAATGACGCGTAAACTAGCGCAACCCATTTGCGCGGAGCTGCGCACCGCACCAACAAGCTAACCGGCGGGCAACGTTGAGCAAGCTGTATCAAAACTGCCTTTACACAGACACACCTCCTAGCTTGTGTAGACAGTCATAAAAAAAAAGAAGCAATGGCCAGGCTGGAACTCAGGATACCATGCACCATAGTCAAAGTACTGAACCACTAAGCCATGACAGTTGCTCTGAGAAATGCAGTATTAGCATATATATAGGAATGAATGGAAAGAGAAGCATGACAAAGCAGGTTTTGTGAAGCTGATACATTTCCAAAATGGCCAATCACAGATAAGTGCGGGAAAAACGGCATATATAAGCCCCATAGGTGGGAATACACAGCATAACTGATTGTGGAATCGATTTGCAGTCAGGATGGCAGGTGTAGGAGAGGGTAGTTGCTTCTAAGCACAGAGGTGGGGCATTGAGGAGTCCAAATATATGGTTTGGCTCCTCGTCCATGATCATGAGGCCCAACTCATGCAGAGCCAGGTCCTGTGGGGAGCATACAAGGCTGAGGCATGGGACAGGTTGGCACATGATCTCACCAGTGCCACAGGAATACCAAGGACTAGTGAACAAGTCCGTCACAACCATGTGGACCTGAAGAGACGGAAGCAGGACCAACTGAACCATTGGATCCAGGAGGCCCGGCAAATGCCCAACGCCCCACTACTGAGTAAGTTACATGCAATTATTTATGTAAGAAATTAACCTAGCTGATATTATGGAGATGTGTATTCCAATATTACTTCATTTATATTACAGCTGCAGGTGTCCGTTCCATGAATCATTGAGCCTATGCCGATAGGCTTGTGCGGTTGCGCCACCAGGCAGGTTAGTAATTCTCTCCCTGTAACTGTTAAAAAAATATAAGTATGACAGCTTGCAAAAGAGTGCAATGTAGTCAGTTATTAATAAAAAGTGCAAGTAACAGTGTAAGAGAGATTCTGCTAGTACTGCTTGATTACATAAGTGTGATGCAGCCTGTAATCCAAAAATAAAAATGAAACAAGTCTGAAATAAAGATGTTCCACCTGTAATGTAATAGTACATAACCTGCAGCAGGCTGTAAATTACAGCTACACAAGCTGAGTAAAACACATGTGTGAAATATATCCCCGTTTAAAATCTGAAACATGACACATGTGAGACTGTTGGAAAGGATTGTTGTAACCAAGTAAAACATGTCAATAAAGCCTAGAATTAAGTACCATCCTGAATTGTAAAAATAAAACAAGTGAGAGTGTGAGAAAGAGGTATGAATCCACCAATAAAGTTGTAATAACTCCTGAATAAAGTATACTGCAGTCAGTACAGAATGAAATGAATGTGACAGGCACAACCAAAGAGTGAAATGTGTGGAATAAAGTACTGAAGCTGGAATGTGTGTCCCACAATTTGGATATGTTGCTGTATGTTTGCAATATGCAGATAGTATGGTTGTATGAAATACCAAACATCCACAGTTGTCCAGAGCCATATAAATCAAATGTAGCAGGATGCTGTAGCTGAACAGAGCCAGATATGAATGTGTATGAATAAAAATGCAATGTATATTAATGTAGCAGTAACATTCCCATCACCAACATGGGTTAGTTTACACATAGGAAACTGTAGTCAGACCTGTAGGGTGTATATATCTGCAGCTAGTAGAAATGTACAGCATATGTATAGGTATTTGAAGTTGTTAATGAAATATTTCTTCACCCTACCCTATAACCACAAATAATCCATTCCACATGAAATGGGTATGTGTATTCATAATTAACTCCCCTGGACATTTGTCCTGTTGGTTCATACATATTTGCATGTACTTTGATGCATGTGCCCTGTTCATACATCCAAACCTGATGGCCTGTTGCCATCAATCAACCCTGCATGTTGTTGGATTGTGTATTGTTGTTCAAATTATGCATGTGTTATGGTTGCTGTTCAATGGCTTGAATTTATAGGTGTTTGGTTAATGGGAATATTAATGCATGCTGTTACAACTAATTGTGAATGGCATTGTATGTTACTAACCCAAACTGTCATAAAATAATGCAAAACATAGGACAACAGGGAATGCGGGTTCCAGCGGACCCACCTCTCCCACTTCAGCTGACGAGTGCACCTGGTAGTAGTGCCCAGGCTGGATCCTCCTCTGGTGGCCCTGTGCCACCTGTGGGTGGAAGTGCTGCAGGGGATGGGGCTCATCCCCCCTCTGCAAGCGTGGCCCGAGGAGAACATCCACTCACCCTCCGTAGTGTCCGGACTGTGGTGCGTAGGGAGATCAGGCATTCTGTGCTTGGGCCCCTACGCCAGCTTGAGGCATGGGTGGCACAACTCATGGGCGTGCCTGCTGCCCATCCTACACAGCCCCCAGCACAGCCCCATCCTGGGCAGTGAAGGCACAGTGGCAACTGCCCATGGGTGGGGATCTCAGTTCCACTGTTGCCATCTGTGGGCTCATGGGCTCGAGATATCCAAACATCCATCCCCGTCAATTGTGTATCCCCCCACATGTGTCATACACCACCCCTGTATGCATCTTGTTTGTCTTGTCTGTTAACCTCCCCTACCTACCTCCCCAGCTATACCTACTTCCTGTACCTGACATTCCACTCTCACCTGAAAAAAAAAAAGGGCACTCTGTTCCCACAAAAAAATTATGCCCCATACATAGCTGCCCATTTCACACACATGTCTGCTGGACATGTAAACTGGCAATTACAATTGGCTGTACAACAAATATTGTTGTCCTCACCCCTCTCTCAGGGGTGGAAGGTTTCAAATTTCACACCAAATTACAAACATATGCACAGCTGTTGCTGATAAAGAAATGGGCAGCTATGGGCCTTTCCTACATCCCTCCTGCAAATCCCGAGCTTGTTTTCCTACTGTCCTACCCTCTTTGTGCCCCCTTTTTCACCACTTTCCTATCTCCCCATTTTCTTTTCTTTCAAAGAAATTAGCGCAGGTGTGCACGAGAGTAAGCACTTTTAAGCAGTAGTAAGCGGGTGTGCGCTTCTGTGTGCTTAGCTAAGCGTGTGTGCGTGAAGCTAAGCGACAGTGCGCATGCGTGAGCTCCGCGCAAACCAGCGCTAACCCGCTTACAACTGTTAAAAGTGCCTTAGTCACTCTGAATGACAAGGCCTGTAGTTTGCTCAGCAGCAAAATAAAATTCCTCTGTCAGTCTCGAACCCAGGACCTTGGAAACAGTAGTCTGCATGACTTACCACTAAGCCATGACTGCTATACAAGAACATTGTGCTGAAAGAAATATATCATGAAATAGTAGGAATTAATGTAAAGGGAATATAGCAAGTCTAGTACACAAAGCATGTCATGTATATTTACTGTCAAATCTAGTGGATTTGTAAAATATTACTGTGTGAAGAGAAACAGCCATGCTAGTTGGTAGCTAGTAGGTAATAATGTCACAGTAGCACCTGGCAAGCCACACACATACTCAGAGCAGGATAAACACTGCCATAGTTGAATAGTTAAGAGCCCAGACATAGCAACTGTGACTGAGTTACAGGGATGTCCCTGATTTGAAAACAAATGTCAACTGTGCCCCACTGACACCCTGTGAAATGTACTAACAGTAGGCAGAAAGGTGTTACAACACATGCAATGGTAAATATGAATTACTGAAAGTATGCACCACTTGCACGTCACAAATGGTGTAGTAATACATATGCTCAAAATAACCCACAGTCACAACTGCAGAATATCAGAATATTTCATGGGTGTATCCCACTGATATGTACCATTCCATGAGGCTGATAAAAGATGCACCTGAGAGTATCTGAGGCCTGCTCAGCAGCATGATCAAATACCCTTCTAAGTGTCAAGGCCCACACCATGGCCAGACCACACTGCATGCAGTACCACCCTACCACAACAAACACATAGGGAATTGCTGCTCAAACAGATATAGCAAGTATTACAAGCTGTGAATGTAAATGGAAAATAGGAAAGCCATAGCAACACATTACAGGAAAGACACCTAGCAGGCATACAAGGAGTGAATGTAAAGGTCAAATATTGAAGCCATAGCAACAGATTGCAAGAGCCACTGCTATATACCAGTTACACCACAATTCCCACAGGAAAGCACACACACCCATATACACAGTATTACTAGTCGTAGGTGTCAGTTTACATACACACTGAGAAGAGGAAACTGGAGGAAGGAATACTCAGGTTACAGTACAACATGCATTGCAGTGTCTACAACACAGCCTGAAATATGAGAGACATACCAACCCTTACACTCACAGAACAGTGTCCACAGCATACCAGCATGGTCCCCACCCTGATAATCTGAAAGGGCTACGCCTACCTAACAAACCATTTTATAGCACTGTCCTGAAATCACAGTGAGAACTGCAATCACTACACAACAGGCTGCATGCAATTAGTAAATGCTGGCTAACAATTGGTGCAGAGGCCATCACATGGACATGTGCAGATACCTACAAAAGCATCCTGTACTCCCAGTCCACACATGCAATACTTTCATTGCACCCTCTGGAGGTAGAGAGAGAGAGAGAGAGAGAGAGAGAGAGAGAGAGAGAGAGAGAAAGAGAAAGAGAAAGAAAGAAAAAAAATATATAACAACAAAACAAACAAGTTGACAGCAGGCCAACTATCAGAAAGCCAACGCAAACAGCTGTAACAAACACAGGTAATGTAAAGTACTAATATAATAGTCTACATACTGTGAACCCTCCATATGTGTTATTGGTCTGTATCTATGTATATGAAGATGTGCATAGGGCAGGGGACATACTGCAACTGTCACTGAAGGCTGTACATACATATGTATGTGAAGGTAGCTATGTGCACATATCAATGTAGGTTGTAGTGCAATGTACAATGTAGGTTGTACAGTAATGGATGTTCATCAGTACATTAGTGTGTGTATACATATGTGTAAATAAAAAGGATTATATATATATCTATCATGTGTATATATGTATATATATATATATATATATATATATATATATATATATATATATATATATATATTATGCATATATGTATACATAGATAGAGAGGGATGTAGAAATACATAGACATATATAGTTTCATAGTTTAGTACTAGGCTATCTGCCCTGGGGCATTTATAAGCCTAGCCATAGTGATGTGGCTTTTGCCACCCCATGTAATGGTACAAAAGTGTACAGAATAGATTTAGAATACTGTGCCTCTGTCTAGTAGTGACACAGTGAAGACCCCCTTACATAATAGAATTAGTTTACTGTGCCTCTGTCTAGTAGTGACACAGAGATGACCCCTGGGGTAAACCTACGATCTCCCATCCACTCGTCAAGATTTCTCTTGAAGAGAGTCAGTGAGGGGCTCTGCCTAACATGAACTGGGATTCTGTTCCAGAGTATGGGAAGCCTCTGAGTTATGAATCTGTCCCTCCAGCATGTCCTATTCATATTTGTGCTGAGGTTTAAATCTTTAGCTCTTGTGGTTCTGATGGATTTGGATTTTATGAGGTGGAGCATGTCCATCAATTCCTGATTGGACATGGCCTTGTACGTCAGGCACAGATCACCTCTACATAGGCGGTATGCTACTGAATAGAGCTGGAGTTTCTTTAGTCTGGCAGCATATGACATATGTTGGAGACCCTTGATCCTCTTGGTGAGGTACTTTTGGGGTCTCTCTAGCTGTTGCAAGTGCCGGGTGAGGTACATACCAAATGGGGCATTGTACTCAATCATGGGCCTGATAAGGGAGGAGTATAGGGGTACAATGACCTCCTTTGATCTGGATGTGAATCCCTTCATGATAAGGTGGGCAAGGTAGAAAGTCTTTCTAACCACTTTGGCAATGTGGGTGTCAAATGAGAGGTCACTATCGACTTGGGTCCCCAGGTCTCTGATTACTTTTTCCGTACTCAGTGGGTTACTGTCTATGTGATAATTTGTGGGTACTTTGTTTTTCCCAAAGGGGATGACTATACATTTTTTGGCATCTAGTTTAAGGCCATGACTCCAGCACCAGTTGTCCGTTTCAGTGAGGCCTTTCTGTAGGATGTATGTGTCAGCTGGTGTATCGACTATGGCGCCTAGTTTGCAGTCATCTGTGAACTTTGTCAGCCACAACCCTCCCATGTTTGCTTTCACATCTGAGAAATAAATGCTGAACAAGAGGGGTCCCAGGACAGAGCCCTGTGGGACACCACTTGTGACTGGCTTTGAGTCTGACATGGCTCCAGCGACTTTGACTTTATGGGTTCTATCCTTTAGCCAGTTTGCAACCCATCTTGTGACATATGGATTTACATTTCAGCTGTTGAGCTTGTCTATGATGCCAGAGTGGGGTATTGTGTCGAAAGCTTTAGCCAAGTCCAGGTAGGCTGTATGGACTGCTTTGCCCTCGTCAATGGCTCTAGTGACTGCTTTGAAAAAGTCAACCAGGTTCAAAAGGCAGGATCTGCCCTTTACAAAGCCGAACTGGGTGGGATCAAGTGTCTGTAAGTCCCCAATGTCTCTGTTTATGAGTTCCATAATGATTCTTTCCATAGCTTTGCAGACCAGGCTGGTTAAGGTTATGGGGTGGTAATTACCAGGGTCTGTAGAGGTGCCTCCTTTGTGGAGTGGGACTACTGTTGCTGTGCGCCAGTGTTCAGGTACATATCCTGTAGTAAGGCTACGGTTAAATAGCATTTTTACGTGCAGGTTTAGCTCCTCTTGGAGTTCACGTAGCATGCAACCCAGGATACCATCAGGTCCCATTAATGCTGTATTTTTAGCTTTGCTGAGGGCGGTTCTCACCTGGACATCTGAGATGACAAGGAGGTTACATTCAGCTGGGATAAGTATTTCTTCTTTTGGGGGTGAGGGAGGGGAGAAATTTGCACTGAACCTGTCTGCCAGAATGTTTGCAATATCTGTGGGTTCAGTGTATAATTTCTCATTGTGAACTAACTCTGAACATATCTGAGGGTTTCCGCCCAGGTTTCTAACATAGCAGAAGAAGGCCTTGTGGTTATCTTTAGCGTCCATAGCGATTTGTCTCTCAAAGATGGCCTTGGATGTTTTTATGAGAGAACATAGCTTTCTACTAGTGCTGATCAGAGATGCCTTCTCTTTATGGGATTTTGCTCTGTCGTGCAGTAGCTTCCTTCTTTTGTTATACAATTTGTTTATGGCTGGGGTCCACCAGACAGGACGCCTGCCCTTGGTGGAGAGGGTCTTGGTTTTAGTTGGGATTGCATGATCCATGCATTCTTGGAGATGTCCGTAGAAAGCATTTGTGAAGGATTCTGCATTGTGGGATGTGGTTTCCACTGGCCCAGTGGGCTTAAAGGATACCATCTCAGTTTTAAGAAGTGTAAAATCGGCTTTTGAGAAGTTTTTCACTGTAGTCTTTTGTGTTGGGGGTGGAGGTGGGATATGTATATCCAGGGTGATTAGTTTGTGGTCAGATCTCACTAGTGAGGGGTATACTTCCCGTGTGGAGCACATTGTCCCCATGTTTGTGATGATCTGGTCTAGTATATTATCTCCCCTTGTGGGAGAGGTGACTAGCTGTTCCATTGCATTTGAATTTATGAATTCCAGGAACCTTTGGGCTAGGGTGTTTGGGCTAGAATAATGCACCCAGTCTATGTTAGGGTAGTTGAAGTCTCCCAATATGATGGTGTTTGGTGAGACATTCATATCCTCCAATGTCTTCAGGAAGGCTGAATGGGGTTCCTGAGATTGGGAGGGTGGTCTGTAACATGCTACCAGTTGTATAGCAGTTTTGCCTATGGTTAGTTGCACCTGGATGGTCTCTGATGCTTCATGTGTTGCCACTAACCTGGAGGTGTGGGTGTCCTTGATGAATATGGACACTCCCCCTCCCTTTTTGGTTTGGCCCGAGTTTTGGGGCCGAAAAGCATGATACGAGGTATAGCCTGGTAGCGCTGGGGTGCTCTCAGGAGCCTTGAACCAGGTTTCAGTTACTGCACAGACATCGAGATTGATAGAATATGTACGTACAGATATATGTAATACACACATACATATATAGATATATGTAGATACATATACATATACAGACAGATCTGACTGTCTACAGATATGTCTGTATATGACTATCTCTCTCTCTCTGTCCCACCCCCTCTCACTCTCTCTCTCTCTCTCTCTCTCTCTCTCTCTCTCTCTCTATATCTATATCTATATATCTATCTATATATATATATATATATATATATATATATATATATATATATATATATATATATATATATATATATATATATATATATATATATATATATATACATATATATATATATATATATATATATATACATATATATATATATATATATATATATATATATATATATATATATATATACATATACTGAGTGAGGCACATGTGTGCAGATGTATTGCAACAGGTGCCTGGTGACAAAGGCATGGAGTGAACACCAGTGTGGATACTGGAGTACCATACCCCATTCCAAAACACTGACACCAGTAACCACCACATATGTGCATGCCTGCCCACCACTGCATGTGTCATGGGGGAACAGGGCAACAAGTGTACAATAGGCTCCCCATTGATATACACAGTGGCACACTAGTCCTGTAATACCTGTACATGGTATGTGTCAGCGGACATGGTGTGTCAGCTATGGACATGTAGGTCACTGTACCCCTCTACACCCCACAATGTCCTACACGGTATGTACCTCCCATGACAGCTACAGATATGGAGAAGGACACAGTCATACGTAAGTAACTGTGTCAATGCACTCAAACACATTACCTATGCAGAGTGACTGACAAGACCACAGAGTGCACCCAGACTACCTACATAGAGGTTACCACTGCTGGATATACATAGTTAAGTCACACCCATGACAGTTGTCCAACAACCATGGTAACAACTCACAACATCCACAACCCAAATTACCTATGTCTGTCGTCCTTGTCACCGCAGTAAAGAGCACATGGTGGAGGTACAGGTCCCTACCCACAGATAAGACATACCCTGGAGTAAACCACACAGCATTAAGAAGCAAGGCTCCCCATGAGTAGATGTCAGACATACCCCTGCTGAATGTTATGCAGATAGGTAATATGCCATATGAGTCACCCTGTGTAACTGTTTGACAGGAGCAGGTGCGATCACATCACATGTGTCACAAGGGGCAGAGTAGCATAACAGTATGCTGCTGTAGGCCCAGGGCCAATAGCATACTACCTACCTAAGACACAATGCACACCCACGAACCCATTGCAAACCAAATATGTGAGGTGGAATGAGTGTGCCAGTGACTGGGTGCATGTTATGTACTGGTGTGATTGCTCACCATGACTGTCTGTCTGTCATGGTAGTGTGTGTCCTTGTTGTGAGGCCAGAGACAGATGTGTGAGGTATTGCGATCAAAACATACTACATTGCCATATGTTGTGCTGTGTTACCCTGTATGTGACTGTGGTGTAGGTAGGGTTATGGCAAGTAAGAGTAGTGTGCATTACCAGTGAAATATGTAACGTGCATTGCATGCAGTGCATGGGTTGATAATGTTCCCCATACAGTACCTTGATACAAACCCCCAGTGTGAGGTTGTGCATTGGACCTGAACCAGTGTGCTGACTGCTGGAGTATACTAGTCTGTCGTATGGAGTGTGGCAGGTACTGTTGCACAGTTGTCGGCTGAGCACTGATATCTGGTCATTTAAATGTGTATCCCCCAATAGACAGACAGTTGCTATATATGGGGGTTAAGTTATATCACTACAGTCGAGTATTATGTGTATTATGTGTGCCATATTTTGCTGACATATATTGCTGACATATTTTTCTTTTCCTTTTCAGGGCTATGGTTCACCAGCGAAACCCTGTGTACTCCGTTGCGGAGGATGAGGAGATACACCAGAGCCTGGTGCTGGATTTCCCAATACTCTTTTCCTGCACCAGCCAAAACCAGCAGGAGAGGGCTGCACTGTGGCAAGACCTGGTCCGTCGGGTAAATGACATAGGCACACATAACCGGACATATGAGCAGGTACGCCATCACTGCAGTGATTTAATTAGAAATGTCCATCAGCATGCGTCGGATATCCACAGGCAACAGCTTGCCACAGGTGGTGGGGTGGCTATACATCCCCCTCACCAGACTGGAGGGACTACTCCTAAGTGTTGTGGCTCCAGCCCAACAGCAACAACAGCAGCAGCATACATGCGTAATGATGGAGGCTGGGGCCACCCAGCAGCAGGACACGTAACATGCCATATGTATAGTTGACTGTTCTGTACACTGTTAGTTTATGCATGTGTGAGGTGTGTCCTCGGTTTGTAGCTGTTATCTTGGTAATTATTGTGCAAGAGTGATATTCTCAATATCAGCAGTAGACCTGTGGAAGCCAACTGTTGTACTACTGAACTGTATCATACTCACAGTATCAATGGCACAGTTGTGCCCACTGACAATAAATGTCTCATTTCTGCAGGTCCCTCTGGTGTAACAGCAAGGCAGCCTATCCATGCTGGTGAGTGTGTAATAACAATACCTTCAATACTCTTGATACTAATAGTAATAATAGGCTGAAGCAGTAGTGCTATGTGTTTGATTGCAGGTGTGTTTGTGTCTGTGTGTTGATATCTCATATACTGAGGAGTGTGCATGTGTGCATGTGCACCTGTGTGCATGTGCATCTGTGTGCATGTGTGCATGTGTGCATGTGTGCATGTGTGCATGTGTGCATGTGCACATGAGTGCATGTGTGCATGTGTGCATGTGTGCATGTGTGCCTGTGTGTATCAGTGGTGACATTGTGTACACATTGTAAACTGTGTTTCCTGTCTTACTCCCACAGGTTCTGGTGCTGCTCTGGTGTTGTGCAGCAGGGAACCTGAATCAGCTGCCGTGGATAGTGATAATGATGATACCTGTGTAATGGCACAGGGAGGTGTGCCAGGGTCCGTCGTTGGTCAGCCAATTGACAGTACACAGCTGTCGACCCCATCAATGCGCACAGTCATCCTGCCAATACATCCTTTGTCACCAATGTCCCTAGGTGATGGACAGGATACAGTGGGCATTGACCAGGGTAATGTGGTATCGGTGGCACATGCATCCCCACACAGCAGCCATGGCCAGGGTCCTGACATGGTACCACACAGGCAGATGTCCAGGGGTTCTCGTGGGAGCATCCATGGGTGTACCGCCCCTGTCAGACGTGCCCACAGAGGTCTTTCAACCTCAGCTATGTTTTGGGCTGTAATGCAGGCACAGTCACGTATGGAACGGTACACCAGACAGGGTCTGAGGGAGCTGAGAGCATGTCGCACAGCTATGAATGACAGTATGCGTGATGTTGCGGCTGCCATCCGTAATTTCACCGAGGTCATTGACAGACATTGGGGGGACACATTAGATCTGTTCCACAACTACATGTCCATGAGCCAGGGCAATGGTGGACGGTTGAGGTGTCGACGTGGGCGTATGCCAGCAACAGCAGCAGCTGGCAGCCATCGCAGATGACAACAGGCCCGCGGCTGCTCCCATAGTGCCAGCAGCAGCCCCAGCAATGCTGGGTCTGTGCTGTCATCAGACTGCCCCAGGAGACCACGTGCACGTGGCTCTGGACAGTCCCAACAGGGACCTGTCTCCAGTCACCAACCACCTGCTTCTGATGACAGTACCCAGTCTGGCTTAGTACCTGATACGGTCCATAGCACCCCTGCCAGGCACAGGTACCATGTCCGTGGCCAGAGACAGTGATCTGTATGACCTGGCAGGTACAGTCTGTGGCTGTCCACAAACACCTGTATATGGCAGCCATGAGGTGGAACTGTGTGCATGCATACACACATGTGAATTGATAACACCTAGGGCTACCGCATACACGCACACACTGCATCAACATTGCCCCATCTTGTACTGCTGTCCCTCACCAACACACACACACACAGACATGTCAATTGGTTGTATCAGTGGCAGACTCAGGCATACCAAGTACACACCCTGTGCATATGATGAAACTGTGCCACCTCCTGCAATCTGTAACATCGGTGCAGGAACAGGTTAACATGGTGCTGATGCACAGGGTGATTACATAGAAGTGTAGTAATAGTATCATGTTGTCAACAGTACAGTGTAATGATATCATTGTGGGTATATCCCAGCATGCCTGATGCAGTTACAGTATGAATGTCATTGTATTGTTTTGTACACCCATAGTAATTACCATAGTGTAATGTCTGCACATCTTTGCATACTGGTGGTGAGGCTGTCAACAGAAGGCCACCTACATAGGTAGCACAGGGGATAAGAAAATGTTAGTATTGATACTCAATGATGGACATGTCAACTGCAAGTTGCATGCTGTCCACACTCGACTCTGCAATGAGGATGTTTGAGGATGTTGATATCTGTGCAGTAATACACAACAGGTTCAAGACTCACAAGAGCACCCTAGCACTACAAGATCACACCTCATACCATGCATGACAGCCCCAAAACACAGAACTAACTATGACAGGAGGGAGAGTCTCCATACATGTCAAGGATACTGTGGTGCCGGAACAGGTAGCATACATCCTACTAAGTTTGGAACTGCTGAGTGAGGGCTCAGTGTCTGTTATTCGAAATGTGTATTACTTCAGGTATGAGCACTTGGGTTTCAGGCCAGTTATTCTACATTACGAAGGTACATGGTCTGTACACTTGTGGGAGGTGGGGCTGGACCCAGCCCGTCTGACCTGTGAATTTCTGGGTACAGGCTTATAGTGCCTGCATATATGCACTGTTACCTACTGGAAGTCGTACACCTTGTTTGTTGTAGCATAGTCTAGATCCAGGCCTGCTGACTGTAGCTTTGTTTGTATGCATGTTTGCTTGTTATGTCCCTGAAACACTGATTCCACCTGCAATGCAGATTTACAGTTCCTTTGTGGATCCCTAGTGACATCTGTATTGCTTACTGTACTGATGTCCATGTCTCACATGACAGAATGTCACTGTTTGTCCTGTTTGCATGTAAGTTGCCTGTAACACATTGCATATGACTTACCTGGCATTTGCTCACAAAAGCATTTATATATGCCAGCACTAACAAATCAGGAGCACTACACCCTCACATACTCACCTTGAGTACCTTGTTCCCCATTGGCCCTATGTGTTGTTAATTATTATGGGATTCACAATACTATGGTAGCATGTGCAAAGGTCACTTGTCAATCTCCTCTCTGGTCCAGTTGGTGAATCTGTGAGTCATGTGGCAATGTTACAGCTGCCTCATGTACACAGACAACCCTCTCCCTTCCCATAAACTTACAACACATGTGAGAGATGCAACCACATAGCCAAACTGGGGCTAAGCTCTCTTAACTCAGTACTGGCATACCCTGTCAGGTGGAGTGGGATACTACAGTGAATACAATACCAGTCTCACATAGACCTGCCACGACAGCAATCCAAACACAGAAACACACAGGAACATTCTTGGAGTCTCAGAATAGCATCCTGCCTGAGCAGCAGACACCTGCAAAGCAGACACACAAGCAAACGTTACGCCAGAACAGAGCACGTGCAACACATAGCTCACAAAGCCTGTGTGCCAAACAGTCACAGCCCATATGGCTTAACAACACACCTGCTACAGTTGTAATAGGTACCTCTATCGTCAGGTACACTGAGGTCCTGCTCACCAGGCTGAACAAGGAGAAGGTCATGGTGAGATGCCCGTCGGGCACTATGATCCACCACATAACACAAGCATACAGGTCACTCCAAGGCATGTACAAATATGACTCAGTCATTGTCCATGCCAGTGTGAATGACCTGTGACATACCTCCCTGGACTACATGATAGGGGACATAGAGGGGCTCTCTGAGCATGTGGCACAGGCTGGTATGACCCTGACCTTGAGTAGCATCTTACCCTCACCAAGAATGCTGCCACAATATGTAGACAGGATGATCAATTTCTACAATTGCCTTATGTTTCGGTGACATTCAAAGGGGATCCAATGCCTGTCAGCGTGGGATTACATGCTAGACAAGCCACGTTGCTTTGCTAGGGACAGCTTGCACCTGTCACCCATGGGCCGTTGTATATTGGCAAAGGCTCTTGCTACACACATAGTGCCTTTTTATGCAAGGCTCAAATTACATAGCCACCTACACAGGTATCACACGGAATAGGACACTAATAGTAATGCTACTCAATGCCAGCAGTGTAAACCTCAAGATGCATGCAGTGGAAACTGTCCTTAGCATGGAGAACAGCAATATCTGTGCAGTAACAGAATCCTGGTACAAGGCTCCCAGGTGCACCCCATCACTGCCAGGTCATACCTCATACCATGCTTGTCGTCCCCTAAACATGCACCAAACCAGAACAGGGGGGATGTATCCAAAGGCACAACAGATACACACACCTCCAGGTTGGTGGCACAGCACAAAGCATCAGAGCCTATCCATGTGCAACTAACAGTGGGTTAGACTGCCTTCAGGTTCATAGCCTGGCACACACCACCCTCCCATACCCAGGAAACCCACTTGGCCTTCCTGACAACACTGGGAATATGACGGTCTCTACAAACACCATTATATGGGTGGACTGCAACTACCCAAACATAGAGTGTGAGCATTTCTCTAGCTCCAAGACCCTAGCTGAAAGGTTCCTAGCATTTATTCACTGAATTGCTATGGAACAACTTGTTACCACTCCCACAAGAGGTGAAAACATGCTGCACCTGTTCATCAACAACATGTGGACTATATGCTCCAGACCAGACATGTATCCCTCGCTGGTAGGATGACACCATATACAACTCACACTGTATATTCACATACCACATGCAGCCCCTGCACAGAACACCACGGTCATACAGTTGTCTAATGCAAATTCCATGTATTCACATGAGGCAGGCTTCAGACATGGGAACTATTGAAGGTCACAGGTACATATGTGTATGTGGCACACACATACATCATGTGTGCATTGACATTACTGATATAATCTTTGTCGTGCAATATTGGGAACACCACCCTTCACACATGGACAGACTGTGTGACAAAAACACACATGGTGTTTGTAAGATACAAATCCCTACCTAACTGTGTTATGACACTTGTGAGAGACGCAGTAGCAGAGCGTGCTATTTGCATTACTGGAAGGCTTGCTTTCTCCTACTGTACTTATAGGGTGCTGACATCATCAGTGTTTAGACAGTGGAATATGCAGCATGTGGTGTGTTGTACTAGTTGCCAAAAGGGACATTTCTCTTACACATAGAATTGCACACACACTACTCACCCCCCACATTCACACACACACTGAGCACTTGCAGGATTCAAACCCATACCTAACTATATTATGACACTTGTGAGAGACGCAGTAGCTGAGCACGCTATTCAATTACTGGGTATCATTTGTGCTCCTGACATATGTATAGTGTGCTGACATCATTATTTATGAAGAGGTATGTACATCTGTTACTATCCATCAGTAAGGGGGAGAGCATATATATGCATTAACTTTGCAGAGGCACAGTGGCCTACTGTACTGCGGAGGCAGACGCCAAATACACTGTGGATAGCCTTCTGTATTCCCTAGGGACAACAGCCTAGTATTGCACTCTACGGCCATATGTTTACCTGTCAGATGCAAGTATCTGTTGCTCATATACTGTTTGTGGGTCTTTATTGCCATAGCTTTCCCTATCTCTATGAACAACTTGTGTACTATGGCAGATGTTTGCATATGAGTGGGATCCAGTACTTTACTTATGTCTCTGTTGTAATTTCACTGTGTGCACTGGGCAGATTTCTGTATTGTGGGAGGTTCCTGTGTTAACACATACAAATGCCAGATATGTGTGTGCAACTGCTGAACTGTGACATGGCCTAAGTGTGTGAGCATGCCCAGTTCACAGTTTCTATGGCTTCTTGACTGACACGTCTCATTTATCTAAGTGTGCGAGCATGCCCAGTGTGAACTTTCCATATGTTGGGATCTGTGGTCCACCACATTTGTGTTTGTGTGTGGACTTCATCTATATTTCACATGTACAGTTGAGTGTTGGATGTCAGGTTGTGTTCTTACTGCCCAACTGCTTTGTGTCTGAACCTAACAGGCATTATGGTGTGCCTACAGGGTTGCCATGGGATAGTTTGCATACAGTTGTCAACATCCTTTCATACTGACCATACAGTGTATTGTCGTATAGTGTACTGGTTCAGTACTTTCACTGTGGTGGACAGTATCATCTGTTTCAGTCCTATCAAAGCTTGTAATATTTATAGTGAGCACACCAGACTGGTTGAGGGCCAGTTGTACAGATATGTCCATGTTGCATTTTGTTCAGATATGGACAACATAGAACAAGATTGTCCGACATTGTTAATGTATTCCACAAGTTGTGTGGACAGTGACAAACAATGGCTATGTGCCCTAGGCCATTTGTAATGCTAGTCAGAGAGTGTTTGTCCTTCAACACACATATTTACTGGTGTTTGCCATGACATATGTCAAGGTTAGTGTGCTGTGCCTCTGTCTACCTGTGACATACAGGTGATATCCAGGGTACACCTAACATCTCCCATCCAGTCATCATGATTCCTCTGGATGACAGTCAATGAGGGACTCCCTGGATAACCTGTACTGGGAGTTTAGTCATGAGTGGAGTGAGCTTCTGGGTTATGGACCAATCGGTACAGCATGTCCTGTTTATGTCTGTGCTGGGGTTCAGGCCTGTCATCTGCATAGGTCACCAGCATTCAGATTTTACATGGTGCCGTATGTCCATTGATTCCAGCTTGGTCATGGCTTTATACATCAGGCACAGATCACCTCCAGCCAGGCGGTATGGCACTGTGTGGAGCTGCAGTTTGTTTAATCAGGCAACACATGGCATCTGTTACAGCTCTGAGATCCTCCTGGTGGGGTATTTGTGGGGTCTTTCCAGTTGATGCAGGTGTCTGCTAAGGTACATCCCACAAGGGCCATTGTACACAATTGTGAGGCTGCTGATGGATGACTGGAGAGGCACAATGACCTACCCTGACCTAGCTGTGCTTACCTTCATGATTAGGTGGGTATATGGAATGTTTCTGTAACCACTACAGACACATGGTTGTCACATGCAGGATATCTATCACCTTGTGTCCCCAGGTCTCTTATTGCTCCTGATGTACTTAATGGGTTAACACCTATGTGGTAATTTGTGGCCACGTACTGTGTTTCCACAGGGGATGACTATACACTATTCTGCATTTAGCTTGTTGACATGGCTGTGGCACCACTTGTCTGTTTCTATGTGTGCCTTTTGTAGGATGCTTGTGTCAGCTGGAGGGTCCGATATGGTGGGCAGTTTGTAGTCATCTGCGAACCTGTTCAGACAGAGTCCTTCCATGTTGGCCTGTACCTATGTGACATATATAGCATACAAGTGAGGTCCCAGGACCGTACCTTGTGGGATGCCAGTTGTACCTGGTTTGTAGTCTGACATGGCTGCAGCATGTCTGACCAGGTCAGTTCTGTCCTTGAGCTGGTTTGCAACCCATCTACTTGGATAGGGGTTTATAGTTAGGCTGGTGAGCTTATCTGTACTGAACAACTGGGGTATTGTATGGAAGGGTTTAGCAAGGTCCAGATAGGCTGTGTGAACCACATTCCCCTCATCAATGGCCTTGGTGCATGTTTCACATGAGTCAGACACATTTAAGGGGCAGGATCTGCCCTATGAAAGCCACACTGGGTAGGGTCCAATGTCTGTAGGTACCCATTCTCATTATTCCTGGGATCCATGATCATCCTCTCCATTACTTTGCCAACCAAGATAGTCAGGGTTGAGGGGTGATAGTTTGCAGTATCCATTCAGGCACCACCTTTGTGGTGAGGGACCACTGTTGCTGTACACTGCTCTTTGGGTACATATCCTGTGGTAAGACTGTGAGTGCGCAGTAGTGCTATTTGGTGTTCCATTCTTCTTACAGTACTTGTTGGACACAACCCAGGACACCATCTGGTACCATTGATGCTGTGTGGTGTGCTTTGTAGATGCTGGCTGTTACCTCAGCATCTGCAATGTCAGGGGGCCAGCACTCTGCTGGGATAGATATTTGGCAGTTTGGTGCTGGTGGGGTGTTTGCAAAGAATCTGTTAGGTTGGATGTTGGCAATGTGTGTGGGTTTAGTGTATTGTTTGTGATATTTGAGTACTGCAGAGCATATCTGTGGATTATCATCATGGTTCCTACCATCAGTTAGGACAGCTGTGTGATTATCCTTTGTGTCCTGCACAATTTGTATCGTCATAGGTTCATAGGTTCATACTAGGCTATCTGCCCTGGCCATGTTTGAGCATAGACAGACTGTGTGTGGCTTTCGACACCCCTTGCAATGTGCATATTATGCCCATTTAGGGTTTACTTTACTAGATGTGACACAGGGATGGCCCCCAGTGTACACCTACTATCTCCCATGCACTTGACCGGATTTCTCTTGTTGAGTATGAGTGTGGAGTTCAGCCTATCATGGACTGGGATTCTGTTCCAGAGTGTAAGGAGCCTCTGGGCTATGGATCTGTCCCTCCAGCACATCCTATTTATCTATGTGTGGAGGTTCAGATATCTCACTGTGGTGTCTCTGCTGGATTTGGAGTTTCTGCAGTGGAGCATGTCCATTCATTCTGGATTGGACATGGCCTTGTACATCAGGCATACATCGCCTCTGACTGGGCAGTATGCATGTGAATTGGGCTGTGGTTTCTTCAGCCAGGCAGCAGATGACAAATGTTTGGACCCTTTATCCTCTTGGTGAGGTACATTTGGGGTCTTTCTAACTGCTGCAGGTGTCAGGTAAGGTACATCCGAACTGGGGCATTGTTCTCAAGTATGGGCCTGATAAGGGAAGAGTATGGGGGCACAGTGACCTCTCTTGATCTACATGTGCATCCTTTCATATTAAGGTGGGCAATATAGCAGGTCTTCCTGGCCACCTTGGCAATGTGAGTGTCACATGACGGGTTACCGTCCACTTGTTTCCTTAGGTCCCTGATTACTTCTTCCGTACATAATGGATTGCCACCTATGTCATACTTTGTGTGTGCCTTGTTTGGTATTTGTTGAGACCATTCATACTCTGCAGTGTCTTCAGGAAGGCTGGCTGGGGTTCCTGGGTTTGTGAGGGTGGTCTGTAGCAGGCTGCAAACAGGGACGCAGTTTGAGCCACTGTTACTTGCCCGTGGATTGTCCATGTTGCTTCTTGCTGTGGTACCAACCTGGGGGTGTGGTTATCCTTGACAATTACTGATAGCCACACTCCTATTGTAGTTTGTTCCATGTTTTGGGGCTGTAGAGCATGGTATAAGGCATAACCTGGTAGTATTAGGGTGCTCTTCTGGGCCTTGACCCAGGTTTCTGTTACAGAACAGATATTACCATTCTCCATGCTGAGGTGGGTTTGGTCTGCATGCACCTTGCAGTTTAGACTTCTGGCATTGGGTAGCATTATGTCCAGGTTGTTATCCCTTGTGCTACCTATGGTGGTGGGTTTGTGTTTCCAGCCTTACCTATTCAAGGCACAGTGGGGGTGACAACAGCCTTTGCCAGTATCCACACAGCCAGGTGTGCTGGGTGCGTGCCATCCCTAGCAGGTGGAGCATCATGTCTTGCTCGGCATGTCATCCCAGGCTGTCAGCCATTTGTTCCCCTTTGCTAACAGCAATACTTCAGCTAATTATTGTACTTGATCTTGTTGTCTTTATAGTGTGGCATCATGCTTGGTGAGGATGAGATGTTAGGCAGGGTCATCATGTTTGCATATACTAGATGGTGTTACATTGCTTAACACATGGCAATCATGCCTCAGGTGGTGCTGCAGGGCTGCCTATGTCGGATGCACATACTACACTTCCTGTACATGTTTGAAGGCAGGTTGTGTCATGTTAGGCGTCCCTGTTACTATATGAGTGAGTCAGAGAGGGGTATCATTCCCAGGGTTTCTACTGAGCCAGTGTATGTGCTATGCGTTGCCTCTTTGCCAAGGCCAGGGCATACTGGGCATGCCTCCTTCTGCCTACTGGGGCAGGCTCAGGTTGTTTCTCCTCCGAGTCATGCTCTGCCTGTGATGGCCTTGGCAATGGTGGGGGACTGTTTGTCCCGGCCCTATACTGGTCCTGCTGCAGCTGTTTTCGCAGAATCATATTATGTAGCATAGCACATACCATGACAATTTGGGTACATGTAGTTGGTGAGTACTGCAAGGCTCCACCAGATGTGTCCAGGCACCGGAACCATGACTTGAGCAGCCCAAACACACGCTCTATTACATTTTGTGTTTGTGCGTGTGCCTCATTATGGCGTTCTTGTTCAGGTGTGTGTGCGTTTCTGATGGGTGTCATCAGCCACGGCTCCAGTGCATATCCAGCATCCCCCACTAAGTGACCATGTGGGATGTCCCCATTGGCAAATGTCTGGTACAGCTGTGTCAGATGCCAGATATGGGAATCATGGTAGCTTCCAGGGCAGCCAGCACACACATTCGTTATTATGCCCTGGGCATCACACATGACCTGGCAGTTGATGGAGGGGAAGCCCTTGCGGTTGATGTAGGCCCTACCGCACTCACCAGCTGGTGCCTTGATGCGAATATGCATGCAGTCTATCACACCCACTAACTCAGGGTATTCTGCTACTTGCTGGAAGAGTTGCATATTGCGGCCAATGCCTCATGGGAATTGGGGAAATATACATGATCTCCGACATGTGCCGACATGGCATCCAGGAACTGGTGCAGTACCCTGGATGCAGATGCCTGTGAGATCCCCATCATATCACCAGTTGGTCTCTGGAAGGTACCTGTTGCTAGTATTCTTAGGCCAACACATACCTTGGTTTCCACTGGGATGGGTTCCCCTCTGTTGGTTCTGTGTGTGAGGCGTGGCCTGCACAGCTCAACAATTTGCTGCAGGAGGTCTCTGTCCACTCTATAGCGCTCCACTATCTCCAGCTCATGTAACCCCTGGTAGGTGACACTGGGCCTGTACACTCTTCTCCATCTCCTCACTGTGGGTTGTCTGGCAGCATTTGCATTGTCACCACCCTCAGCAAGTCTCCTATGTCTCCTTATAACAGCTATGGCAGCCCCTAGCATGTTTGTTCTGAGTGCAGCTTTTTCAGTTTTCACTTCTAATAGCTTACTCCTGTCTTGCAGTGTCTCTTGAGAGAAACATACTGCAATGCTGTTTGCAGTGTTTTAAGTGCTGGGCTGGGCTAGTATTCTGCCTGTGTAATTTGTAATTGCCTGCTTCTAATTGTTTTCACCTGCTAGCTCTACCAGTATTCCCTGCTAGCTTCCTACTATTTCTTCTGCTTCCTTTTTCCTCTCTGTTTCCTCAGGGGGGAGCAGCACGCATACCAGCGAAAACACGCTCACAGTGGCTACCACATGTGCACACATGCTTACACGGACTAGAATCTGCTTATTTGGGTTAACACGCGCGCACACCAGCGCAAACAGGTTTACAGATCTTTAAACAGGCTCCTACATGCTTACTCTGCCTTACACGCGCGCACTCTGTCTTACTCGCCTCCCAGCGCGCACACGCGTGCATGCATGCACAGCAAGAAACTTTGGTGTTAGCCACAGTGTACACCTTCCATTTCTTGACTTTCCCATGCTTATCTGTTGACACTCCTCTTTCTATGCTGTGTGACTGACATCTTTCACATACCACTTTGCTCCAATGAGCTTGATTTCTTTCTAACATTCCCCCCTGTGATGTCACCTATCTCCTACTCTGTTACTCCCCCTTATCTAACTCTTACACTACACAGAATGTGCTCATTTGCTATGTGACAGTGTGATTCACTATCCTACCACTCATTTACATAGGATTGCCTACTAATGCTTAGTTACATGTCTTACACTCAGCTTCCCCCCTTAGCAACCACTAAACGGTGGCCATGTTGTTTTTGGTCTGCTAGTCCCTGCATTGTAAATCCATGCATTGCATAAAACCCACATTTGTGGGTTTCAAACCTTTATTTTTATGTTTTATATAGCGCAGCCCGTTTGCGCAGGGTTGCGCTGCGTTTAAACCTCACCGATCCCCGAAAAAAAAATTATTTTATTTCATGTTTGCATCAGATTACCATGCCAATGGCCACATATTTGGCCATTGGCATGCTGCCTGATACATATGCACACTTTATTTGGAGCTGACATGGCTCCATTGCGTTATTTGCAGAAACGTACTCAGTTGTCAACTGAGTACATTTCTGCACCTAACACGACTCTTACACTTGCTGGTTTCAGCTTCGTGGATCGCTAATCTACCTCATTTGCATGCCTTTCGGCTGCAAGTGAGGTAATTAGCATATCCACACCCTGTCCGTGTAAGAGACGTTTTAGCTGGTCTCTTACATGGTATTTTGGGCTGTTCCTGGATCGCTATGGCTGCATGGATTCTTACACGACTCTTAGACTCCGTGCAAGCCATCGTGAATCCTGCCCATCATCTTTCAATTTGATAACATGAACATCTAAGAAGTTTCCACTTTCTCCCAATATTTTAGCACCAAACCTAGGTATCGGGTAGTTTCATGTATATATTCCAAAACTCTGTGAATTCATTCTCAGAGCCTACCCATAGCAAAAAGATGTTGTCCATGAAACGACAATACAAGGGTATAAGAACACTGTACTTTTCTACATAAAATATATTATGTTTCTCCCACGTGACCATCATCATACTGGTGTAGCTATTGGTACAGGTTGGGTCCATAGCCACACCATCTACCTGTAAATAATATTTCTTTATCAAAGACAAAAGCATTATTGGACAGGACTATGTTCATAAATACAAATTGTTTGTACTAATTTATCCTCATATTTACTATGTTCATTCAAATACGTCTTAATAGCCTGTATCCCTTCTTTATTAGATATAACATTAAACAATGACCTTACATCCATAGTAACCAGATATAGGCAAGACATATTATTATTAATGGAAGCAAAAGCATATAGATCATGCAGAAACTGTTGTATATATCTCAATATATACTGATTTTCATCTAAAACTGGTCGTAGATATTTTTCCACAAAGATTGAGAATGGTTCCGTCACACCCCTAAAAAATGAGTACTAACCTGCTGGTTCTTGTTCTCTAGGGTGTCATCCCTCTTTATTCACCGTCTAGGCTCATTTTGCTCCCCTACCCTGCCCCATAATCCCTCCCACCCCCTCTACCTCTACATTTAAATCTGTCCACACCAGACCCCTTCCTCTATCAGCTCCACCCAATTATTCCCTTCCTCTATTAGCTCCATCCTCCTCACCTGTACACTCCATCTCTCAGGATATTCCTATTACCACACTAGCACCCTATCTGCATACTACCCTCTTCCTTCATTTCTACAAACTTTATTACTCACCTCATATGATCCACTTAAGTAGTTTGTCTGATTAACTCTCTAATAATCGCTAATCTAAAATGATGCTCCTTACTCTCCTATCACTAATGCTCTTCTGCTTCTCTTCACTGTCATCATATCTGATCCCTATCCAACCTATGCTAAGCTCTACAACAGACACTACCTCTTTCACCAATAACACAAATCACTACACCCTACCCATCACTGTTCATCTCTTTCACACAGACAGTATACTGTTCTTTAAACCTAAACTGTTTCAGATGCAGCTGTACCTATTTAACATTACACATGCTGACAGTTTAACCAGAATTAAATCCTGTCTTTACTATATAATCTTGAAATTCCTCCTGCTCTGTGGTGACATCCACCCTAACCCTGGTCCCAACACCTCACAATCCACATCTTCAACCCATGTTCCAAGTACACAAGATATGCTTAAATTTATTTCAGTAAATGCACATAGCATGTGCAACAAAATTTCTGAGATGCATGCTTGGATGACTGCACAATGTCCTGATATACTAGAAATCACTGAAACCTGGCTTAAACCACACATAAAGGATGCCAAAGTACTTCCCCCAGGCTTTAATATATTCAGAGGTGACCGAAATAAAGGAAAAGGAGGCGATATTACAGTAATATTTCCTGTTTCTATTTCCCTAACCCCTCACAACCAATCCGTACCCTCCTTTGACAAAACCGAACTATTGATCGCCTACCTTAAATTAAACAATAATAAAAGTCTCTGCATTATAGCATTATACATACCCCCTGGCAATAACTTATCAACTCTGGAAAATATCCTATCTTGGATATCACAAAATATCTCTCTAGAAACAGTAGTATTAAGTGATATCAACATTGACTGGCAGAAGCTTAACTTACAATTTTCCACAAGTAGCATAAAACTATTTGGATTTTCTCAACTAATTACTCACCCAACCTTTACCAGTGCTGCAAACCAAAATGGCACAATAATTGATTGGATTTTGGTTTCCCAGCCTAACAGTTTCTCTCAGTCCAAAACACTTCCAGCCTCTGTTAATGATCACCACCTCATTTGTACAACTAGACTTGTTTCCCATTCATGTAGACAGCACACCTGCAAGACAGTACGAAACCTATCCAACTTTGACTAGCAGGCCTTTACAAATTTAACAATTGGTCCCTCTTAATTACTTACCACTAGATGATGCAGTTGAACAATTTAATTCTACATTCCTAAAAACTTTAGACAGTTTAGCTCCCACCAGAAGAAAAAGAGTCAAAACCAGCTATACTCCTTGGCTTTCTGTCGATGTCAGATCACTCATGCAAAAAAGAGACAAGGCTTGGACAACTTACCTATAACATAAGACTCACAGTAATTTACAGCATTTCAAAGTACTGTGTAACCTTGTAAATAAACAGGTTAATTTAGACAAAAAACAGTTCTATGCAAAGCCACAATATCAGCTCAAATCCAGTACAAAAACCTTCTGGCACACTATCAAAAAAATCCTAAACCCAGGAAGTCAGTCCTCCCACAACCATCCTGTGTTAGTACCTCCCCTGACATAGCAACTCAATTTAACTCTTACTTCATTGATAGCATAGCTTCCATCTCTAACAAATTCCCTCCATCTCCCTCTACCCTCTCTCAGCTTCTTATTAACACACATTTTCCCTTCAACCGGTTTCTACTTCCTTTATTAAATCCCTCCTGTGCAAGCTCAGGCCATGTTAAGCAACTTCTTCAATACCTCCTTAACAACAATCTTCTCTCATCCACCCAACATCGATTCAGACCAGCACACAGCACTATCACTGCTCTACTATCCTTTACTGACACTCTCAACAATGCTTGTATGGCTGGGATGGTGTCCGGAATTTAAGGTGAGTGAGTGTATGTGAGTGTTTTTGTAAGTTATATGTGTGGGTTAGGGTAGGGAGGTGGAAGTATGAGTGTTAGTGTTGGATTTATTGGTGTTTGTGTATGTGTGATGTGTGTGTGTGTGTGTGTGTGTGTGTGTGTGTGTGTGTGTGTGTGTGTGTGTGTGTGTGTGTGTGTGTGTGAGTGTGTGTGTGTTTGTGCATGAGGGACTGTAGAATGTCTGGGTGTGAGTTTGTTTTTTTTCTGTTTCTGTGATCTCGGAGTTGGTATATATAAGAAGGGGGGCACTGCCCTCACATGGGGGGTGCTGGGGGGATTGCCCCCCTGCTTACATGTAGTGTAGGGTTGTATAGTTTTTGTGGTGTGGATTGAATGGTGTGTGTGTTGTGTGGTGTATGGTGTATGTATGTTCGTGATTGTGTGTTTCGTGCTTTTGGGTTTCGGGATTGTGAGTTGTTCGCCTTTATAGTTTCGAGATACTGAAATTCGAGATTTCAGTATTTCGAGATTATAAAAGGGAACTGTTAGCACTGGGGTACCCCAAGGCTAAATACTAGGTCCACTTCTCTTTAACATTTTTATTAACCATCTTAATACTGCCAGCAAACAAGCCACCCTAACTCAATATGCTGATGACTCTACATTAATCTGCTCTGCTGGGACTGTCTCATCTATAGAGTTTAATGCAAGAAACATTCAGTTCCATTGATTCTTGGCTCACCAACAACCATTTACTACTTAACCCAAAAAACTACCTTCTACTATTTTTACCAGATGCCTCTAACTTTGTTATTACTTATTGGAACAATACTTTAATTAATGTGGTGTCACATACAAAACTGTTGGGTGTAACTATTGCCAACAATCTTAAGTTTGACCTACATATCAGCAACATCATAAAAAAAATAATCAAAAATTGGGCATGATGTATAGGGCTAATAAATTCATCTCCAACTCCAAAAGAGTAACCCTTGCTACCATCTATCTCTTACCCTCCCTTCTATATGCTTCACATATCTTACCCAATCTTCACTTTTCCCTCAAAGCAAAACTTAGTCAATGTTATAATAAAGTAGCGAAATTTGCCACAGGGCAGGCCTACTACTCTCATCATTGCTATGCTCTCAAGTCTCTAAACTGGCTCAAACTACATCACCTTCTCACCTTTAATCAACTAACATTAACTCACAAAATACTGTACAACTCCTCAATTTTGCAAACGACATCATCACCACTACAACACTATATTTCATCTTGTGGCCTACACTCATGTCACAAGTATCTACTATCTATTTATAAACCTCAAAGATCTAATGGGGTTAGTCTGTACTCTCACTGTGTTGCTACATCATAGAATAGCATTCCAGAAGCAATCAGACGTGTTCCCCCCTACTATTCCTTCAAGTCTGGGCTGAAAGAAAATCTAACCAATAATTGGATCTGCCCATGCTCCTTGCCCTCTTAGTACTGTTTTCCATTCCCTTTTTCCACACTCTTAGTAGATTTTCTCTTGATGTAATCCTACTTCTCTTCCTACTTCACCTACCTCCTAGCCTCACCTCACTTTAATTCCTTAATATTCTAATGTCCTTTCTTTATCTTTTTACACTAATCTGTCTCTGTCCCAGAATTTGACTGAAATTTATTATCTAGTTCTCCTGTCAGAAAAAGTATATGGCTTTTACAACATGCACATTAGGAACTCTCTTCCTACCTTGTATATAACGTATGGTCAACTTTATGGTTTGACTTTATATTTTGTTTATTTTTATTTTATTGTATTTCACATAGTATACTACTTTATTATTGTCTTAAGATTTGTAACTATCATTCAATTTAATTCTCTTTATGTGTACTGTGGAGCTTTTCTTCCCGGGCCTCTGATGAAAATGGGCTCATACCCAGTCGGAATTTCCCTGTAAACAAACGTCAGCTAAATAAATATGTAAATAAATCCTGCTCCATCCATTGTGGGCCTAAGGGGTGGTCTAATGGGGTCTTTATGTATTTTAGGGATTCCTTGCATCAAAGGTATAGTTGGACAATCAATTCTACAGTAATTAGCTAAATCAACTGTAATGCACCTGAATGTAACTAATTAATCTAAAATTTTATTAACATCTGCTTGTATTTTAATAATGTCTAATCTAGTTATTTGTCAATATGTACTCACATCTGATAACATAGATAGCATAGTGTGTTCATAACAGTTTGTGTTCATTATCACTGTTGGACCTCTGTTATCTGCTGGTTTAATAGTAATGTCTTTATTATTATATAACTGTCATAGAGCTTGTATCTCATTCAAAGTAATGTTATAATTATATTTTTTCTTACATCTATTATTATATAATGAGTGAAGTTCCTTAGAGCAGATTTTACAAAATGCCTCTAATAACGGATGTAATATCGGAACAAATGTGCTTGGTTTCCTATAAACATCAAAGCTATTCTCTGTACAGTTACCATTCAACTTCAATACCACATTATGAAGAAAAAGTCTCATGTCTAATATCATGTACATTATATCTGCTTGTTGAGAAGGGATAAAATAATATTTCTAGTTATCAATTAACATCCAATGACATTTCATTGTTAGAGAAAGGTTTGTCTTTTATCCCTTCTCAGCAAGCAGATATAACGGACCAATTTGTCTTTGATAAAAAAAAATATATTTACAGGCGGATGGTATGGCTATGGGCATAACCTGTACAAATAGCTACACCAATATGGTGATGGCCAAATGGGGGAAAAATATTCAATTTAATGTAGAAAAGTACAGTGTTCTTATACCCTTTTATTGTCATTTCATGGATGACATATTTTTGCTATGGGCAGGCTCTGAGAATGAATACATAGCATTTTTGGAATATATACTGTACATGAAACTACCCTATACCTGAGGTTTGATGCTTAAATATTAGGAAAAAGTGGAGACTTCTTAGATGTACATGTTATCAAATTGAAGGATGGTGGCTTTGACACAGATATACTGTACACTGCAAAGCTTGCAACCACAATAAGTTATTGCATCTTAAAAGCATGCATCTGAGACATGTTTTAACAATATAGTGAAAAGACAGGGAATATGAATTTCTAGACAAGGCTAATGAAAGAAAATTTCAAAATTAATTGCACAATCTTAATGAAAACTTTGTATCTAGAGGTTACAGCAGAAAAAGAGTTGAAAAAACCATGAGGGAAGATGTTACCATGAGCCCAAATTTAGCTAGATCATATTTCTCTGATAGACCACGTATAATGAAAAGGAGTAATACTATATTGGAAAATAACAAGTTAAAATTTACTAAGTTTTATAGTTTGGATGTTAAAGAAATAACTAATGTTAGACAGAAACACTTGAATATTCTTATGGTTGATGATAGAATATGGAAAATAGTTGGATATATGCTGTTATGCAATTGTAATAATGACCTAATACCAAGAGAATCAAGAATGCCAAGAACAACTTTCCCATGTGGTAATTGTAGTTATTGTTATTATATAGATACCACAGGGTATTTTATACGTCCAGTGACACATAAGAAATATAGGTTTAATGTAGAATCAAATTGTAATAGCATTATCATTATTTATTTAGCACAATGTGTTTTTTGTGCACCATTCTATGTAGGAAAAAACAACAGATGATTAAGAGTTAGGATCAGGGAACACCTTTACAGTATTAGGGTACATTTGCACACTAACGCTTTAGTGTAACACATATTAACCACTTCTTTACAACAATTATTTAAGTTTATGGTTATGGAAACCATTCCTGTATCACAACGTCTAGTTGATATAAGGAATATCACAGTGCTTCATGAGAATAAATGAATAGTTTGGCTTCAGGCAGACACCAATAAAAGTCAAAATGGCAATGTACCACTAAAGCCTTCATTAAAAGCATGATGCTTGTTCAAATAGCTTTTTAACTATGTTATTTTAACTAGCATTTTGTGCTCTATATTATGTTCAACGTATAGATTTCAACATCAGCTATGGTGCAAATTTATTATTAGAGCATATGAAATAATTTTGTACATCAAAATATGAATGTTGTTTTATTAATAAGATGTTTTACTGTAGATACAGTTGAGAGAGGTGGAAGTTCCTGTATTTAACAAAAGAATAATTTGTGTAACGTCACTTTAGCTATGGTGCAAATATCTGTTTGCAGTTTTGTTAATGAATCATGTATTAGTGATATTAAAGTGTAAACTTACACTGATTTATTTGTTTAATTTTTAAAAATAGAATGAATATAAGAAGATAGCTTACTATTACACAAGAATCATTAGGGGTAACATACACACGGTTGTTCAACTTAGTATACAAGGAGCCTTAAGTATGTCGCTACTTGAATACTGTATTTTAGATACATTAATTCAGTGAGGGAACATATATACATAACATTTTTATATACAAATATGTTCATTATGGATTTAAACATTTTGTTTAGATTGTTCAAGGCATCTGATTGCACTTTGTCATTATGCACTTTATACGTATGCAACAAGGTTTTAAATGATAGTTACTAATTACCTAAATACACAATCTTATGGTTTTAAAAATATCATAAAGTTTTAAGTGCAAGATTGTTTTTTCACATCGTGATTGTGGTAGGTGTCTTTTAAAAGTATAATGAAATGAATGCAATGGTCATGTAAAGTCAGAGTTTCTGGGTCCTTAAGAATTTGTGGACATAGCAACTAAGTAATCATGATGTAACATTCCAATTGAGGAGAACACTGCTATATTAGCTCAGAAAATTTTTAAAATTTATAAAATAACTGTGCTACCTTTTGGATGTCTGGTCTAAAAAAGCAAGTTGAATACTTATGAAAGCACTAACAGTTAATTAAAGAAAAGTTACCCTAGCTGTGCTTTGGCTCATTTTGTTACTGTTTTTATTTTATTTGGTTTGGTGTAGTGAGCATTTACAATGAGCCATTAAACTTAGTAGCTGGTGTTGTCTTGTTTTTCATGATATATGCCTTCTAAAATGTCTAAGTAGGTCACTGAGTAAGCTGTTTTCTCCAAAAATCTTTTTTAGGTCATAATAGCCAAGGCCAGTGCCAGTATGTTGGGGGCCACTAGCAAGTTTAAAGTTGGGGCCTTACCCCGGATGATGTAAGGTTTAACCACATTGCTGCCACACCCCCTTCCCTGTCAAGTTCACCCAGCACCCTTTAACATACTTCTCAATCTCTCAGTGCAAGAAATCAGGACAATGCCAAAAATAATGTTGGGACAAAGGTCCAAAATAGGGGCAATTTTTAAATATTGCTCTAATAATCTTAGACAGTTGAAATGACAACTTTTGCATTAGCATTCATTTTTTGAAGGGATTGAACTCTGAAACCTCAAACTTCTGTCATTACTTAATGACTTTATTAATCCTAAATGATTTTGAGGAATGGACAAAAATACGAGGCAAAAATCTGGACATTCTGTGAAAATCTGGACAGTTGATAGGTTGCCATCCTACAATTTTACTGGTAGCTTAGGAATTTTCTTTAAAAAGTTTTCAATGAAACTGCTATACGATAAAGCTTGAAAGCTTGTGCCATTTCATGCTCTAATGAGAGTACAGCTAAGCGTGAAAGTCTCTCCTGACACATTGATTACTGTAGGTATGTCTCTATGAGTTTCACTTTAGAAAAGCTGTGTTCTGCAGTAGCCACTGTAACAGGTGCAGTCAAATAACTGAGCAGTGAAACATAAGTATTTATATAGATGTCTTGTAACTGGTTGCAAGTGAGGACATTTAATACAGTCAGTGGTAATAATTTACTATCAAGCATTTGAGAAAGGCTTTACAGTTCTTCCCCAAGGCCATAGCCATCAATGTCACAGAGGCCACTTGTCCTATCTGTCAATTGTTCTTTCAGAGCCTTTCAGTGTTGTATGAAGGTGTCTTCTGCAACTTCACGTAAGTCTT
The DNA here is from genome assembly GCF_019279795.1 of Protopterus annectens. Taxonomy (NCBI): domain Eukaryota; kingdom Metazoa; phylum Chordata; order Ceratodontiformes; family Protopteridae; genus Protopterus; species Protopterus annectens. The sequence continues at coordinate 1,469,063,037 of NC_056725.1, forward strand.
TAACATTTGATAAAAATCTATAGGCCTCATCAACCTCTGAAAGCTGTTAAACCAGTCAGTAAATGACTGCATTGTTATGTCCAGCAACACACTGAAGAGTTCTACACATAGTTTAACATTTAGATCCTGTACCATCTCATCCTCCCCTTCAAAGTCAAAGAAATTCTTTACTTTCCTCTGCCTCTTTTACTGAAGTGTGGTGTTAACATCCAGTTCTTCTGCTGTCTTGGTGCTTCACCCATGGTATGTTGAAATCCTGACTCTCTGTAGTTCCTCAGCAAGTCCATAGTTGACACCAGTATTTTGACACATGCAGAAATAACAATCTATGGACTCTTCAGCACTTTGCTTACATGATTTACCTCTGTCAACACATCTTACCAAACCACTAAACATAAAATGAATTGATATGACATAATTTCTGAGCATAGCCCCCCTTGCATGTTGATATGTTGCAGCATTACTTGCATGTAAAGCTTAACCTGTCTCTAGTAATGCTTCCACGACTCCTTTCAACTGAAACCATATTGTTTTGATGGAGTCTATCCTGCATTCCCAGTGAGTCTCAGATAGTGGCTTCACAGGGATGCTTCTGTTTCATTTCAGTGTCTGCCAATGGCTTGTTGATACTGAACAGAGTACTTTTTCTTGTACCAGAGAATTGCAGTTTCTGTCTTCTGTTTCTAATGCACCTCAACAGTAATCAGTGATCTATGGAAAGGCCCTGTCAGGGGATATCCAAACACAGACTATCTGGTCCCTGTGCTTTATCCTGCCTTGGGAAAGCCAGTTAACACTCAATCTATCCATACATACAACAGATCTTTCTCCTCCTTTCCTCCTCTGTCCCCACCTCCCTCCTAGAGTGACTACCACCTCTGCTTTCCCTTTTATAGACAAAAAATAAGTATTCATTCAACATCTGTTCATTATGCATCTATCTCCTTTCTAGATTTGCTTGGCTTTTATTGCTGCATGACCAGAGAAGCATTAGTTTGTTCCCCATTTACCCTTTCAACCATTTTGGTTTGTCTTGTGCCTTTACATCCCTTCCCTTTATTGTTGTTCTTATGTCTGTCTTCTTACATTGTGCCTGTTCACCTTCTGCCTGCCTAGATTTCCACATCTTCTATGCATAACCTTTAATTTAATTATTAGTATCACCATCTTGTGTGCCCACATTGGAATTTTCTTCATTTTGTCTTTTTCCTCTACCTCAAACCTTTATCCATGGGTACTGTATCCCTGCTCCATTTCCATAGTAATATGGTATAAGCAGGAAGAAAAGATTGCATCCCTTAATATATAACATAGGAGTACTGCTGCTAATGTAGTGGATATATGAAAAAAGTGTCAGTTGTTTTGTAAAAGTAGTTTGAAAAACACTTTGAACTGTGTCACACTGCCAGCCCAGGTATTTGGAAATTTGTAAATAATTCTATGTCATTTGTGAATATTGATATGATTTATACAGAACTGTGTGTTATGTACTTAGCTTCTAGAATGCATCCACTGCACTCCCTGCTGGAACATAGAAGATTAACTTGCAAAACTTAAGAATAGTTGAGGTTAAGTTACTTTATAGCTGGGCTATAAACAAGAGATGTTATCTTGCAGTTTCAGTTCAAGACCAGATACAATGTCAAGAGCTAGACATTTTTCTATTGTCTTGAAAGAAAAGTAATTACTAGGTATAAAATGTAAAGTGCTTTATTATTTTATGACTTCCAAGATCAGGCAAACATCTGAGAGATATGTATTTTTAACAAGATATGTTACATCCTATTAGTTTCTGGTTTAGCCTGGGAACTGAAGTCAGGTGACAAAAAGTGATGTCATCCAGGCTAACCCAGCAGTAAAATGTGATACTGATTGAAGAACTCTCTTAGAGAGAGAGACTGTACATTTGACCTGGAAACATTCATTCATCACTTCTGCCTGCTTGTTGTTATATAAGAAAGATAGAGGGCATATTATATATTTTACATATAGCCAGGAATATAGTAAAGATTAGTTTTGATGTTTTCTGTATTTATTTGAGACTGTCCTGTAATGTTGTTCTAAAATATTTCCTCTGAGTTTGAACACTGAAGTTGCTGTGTTGATGTGCTGAGTATTGTCTTGTTCTATTATTAATTATTAAATATATTTAAACCTATCTTTGTGGCTGATATTTGTGAGACATATTTAAGCTCTTAGAGTACTGGCATATGCATTTGGTGAAACTGTACAAACCATTCCTAATAGCCTGGTGCTTGGTCAAGACTACAATTTGGATTAATAGTAACATTACACAGTAGAATATGACACCCTTTGTAAGGGCATTATAGTAGCTGATAAGGGTGGCTGGTGGCATCTGAAACTACCTTATAGTCTGGGCAAAAGAGAGCATAGCTAGTAAACCTGTGCCAGCCTTTCACAGGTGTGTTTTGTGTGTGTGTGTGTGTGTGTGTGTGTGTGTGTGTGTGTGTGTGTGTGTGTGTGTGTGTGTGTGTCTGTGTTTGTATGTCAATCAAATCTCAAAGTGTATGCATGTCAGCTACTTGGGCAGGGACACAAAACACTGGTTGGACCCTATAGCTGTGCCAGTGGGGAGTCTTACTGGAGATATGGAGAGAGGGAGAAACCAGCCCCAGACTGACTATGATCTCTGTGTGCTCTTAAGAGAAAATGTGCTTTACTGTGTGAGTACTTGTCACCCTCCCAATAAGTACATCCCCTAGCCATTGCCAGTGGTGAGGAATGAGGATCCTTGATTACTGGGCCAGTGCAGGGGCGTCACATATTAATTGGTGGACAGTAGTGGGGTATCCACAACACAAATTAATTGGTTGACAGTGGTGAGATAGCCACATCACATATTAACTGGCTTGTAGTGGTGTGGATATTGAATTCCTGTAGCCTGTGTACATTGGTCACTGAAGGTGTTTGTACTCTCAGTCAGCCACTCAGTGAACATTCAGAGTTTAACATCGCAATTGTTTTATTTTTTTGTTAGCTTAGTTAGTCAGTGAGAGCAGGCAAACATGTCAGCAGAGGAGTATGGCATGCTGACAAATAGCCAGTTAGCTGATATGTACCAGGCTAAAGGACTGGTACATGCCAACCTGACTAAGGCAGAAATGATTGGAGCTTTGGGCAAAGCTGCATTGCAGACCAGCAATCGGGAGGACAACCAGGCTGGTCTTGGAGATGTACAACTATCAGAAAATGGACAGCTTAACCTTACCACAGAGGAGTTAAAAATCCATATGAAGTTAAAGACACTTGAGCTGGAGGCCAAGCATCTGGAAATATAAGCAGCAGAGAGACTGATATGTCTAGAGGCTGAAGAAAATGAGAAACTGCAATGTGTTGATGCTGAGGAAAATGAGAAACTGTGATGTTTGCAGCTTTGGAGAATGAGAGGCAGAGGCAACATGAAAAGGAGATGCTGACTCTTCACTAGAGTCATGGAGGTAATGGGGAAGGGAGTAACTGACCCCCAGAAGTAACAAAGGACAGTAAATTTCTTTCACAATTTACAGAGGGCAATAATTTTTATAACTTCATTCGTATGTTTGAAAGGGTATGTTAACAGTATAATGCTGACCAAGGGCTCTGGGTATAGTACCCGACCCCCGTACTCCATGGTAAAGCTGTAACTGCAATTTCTAAATTGTCTGATATTGATTCCTTAAATTATAATACAGTCAAAAGGTGTTTGTTAGAATGCTTTAAGTTAACATCTGAAGCTTATAGAAAAAAAGATTGTGAGCATAGACACAATGCAGATGAAAGTGTGTTTGAAAATGTTGCTGAACTAAGCACTTATTTTCATAGGTGGGTGAGAGGATGACAGGTCACCACTTTTGAAGGGCTGGCAGACCTTTTGGTGAGGGAACAAGCCCTTAGCACTTTGCCTGAGGACATGGGAATCTGGTTAGTTGAGAGACAATGCAATACTGCAGATGAGTTGGGGAAGAAGGAAGACCTATACCTAGCAAGCAGGGTATCACTGCACAGGAAAGGACACCCAGTGTTGCTCATGGGTCTAAGGGAATCCATACTGGGCAGCCCAGACTGCCCCTACAGAGTCCACCAGTAGCAGGGGAAGCCACTAGTCCAGGTACACTTCAAGACCAACGGTTAAATGTTTTAAATGAAACCAGTGGGGCCATGTAGCATATGGATAGCCATGGAGGCAAGGTGGGGAACAAAAGGTGGGAGAGCCAGTAAGTGGGAATAACAAAATGCCAGCAGTAAGTTGTCCTGAGACAACAAGGGTATCAAACTACCACAAGATTTTATATCCTGTCTTAGTGGATGGGAAAGAAGCCACCGCTAAAAGAGACACAGATTCTAACCTAACCATTGTGAACCCTGCAATGGTTACAAAGGCACATTACTTGCTTGGGCAGCCTACTAAACTCTTTGACTAGGGTTCACCTTGACTGGGAGGGTGGAAAAGGAAGCAAATAAGTAGTTGTGTTTGAGGATATCCCTGCAGATGCCCTTATAAGAAATGATTTTGATAATTGAGTACCCTGTGTGCTTGCAGTTACATGCAATCATGCTTGGAGACAAGCATGTGTATCTGGTAGCCAGGGGGAGAACCAGATAGACCGCACACTTGCAGCAAGGACTGGTGAGGTGGTTATTTCAGGGAGGGAGGTTCCCTGTAGCAGTGAGACTGAAGGTGAGCCACATCTGCTTGTGGGTACTGATGTCCCCTTGGAAAGAGTGACTGCAAGGGCAGAGGTGAGTATTCATACTCAGGATGACAGGTGAGGCATCACTGTCAGAGGATCCCAGACTTCATGTGGAAGGGGAGCTGGGAAGGGTTAGAAAGAGACAACTGAGACAGGCTCAGCTCTCAGATCCTACCTTACAAGGCCTAAGGGAGGTAGCTAGAGAGCCACATGATCCTCAAGGGAAGGTGGAATCTGTATACTGGGACAAAGGGCTACTGTATAAAGAATGGACCCCTAAAGGAGGGCTATAAATTGAGAGAATACAGCAGCAGGTCATATGGACATAAAATGTACAAAGAGACATGCTATGCAGAACTTTTTTTGGCCTGGGATTTCCAGAGATGTAACAGGATACTGCAGGACCTGTGAGCAGTCCAAAAGGTACAAGGCAGGAGACAAGATGAAAGCTCCTTTTATGCCTTTGCCTGTGATTGAGGAGCCATTTCAGAGGGCAGCTATGGATATTGTGTGGCCTTTGAACACCCCGAGTTCACAGGGAAAAAGTATATTCTAGTGGTAGTAGATTATGCTACAAGATACCCTGAGGCGGTGGCTCTGTCCTCCATTGAGGCAGAAAAGGTGGTAAATACTTTGTTAGAGATTTTCAGCAGGGTAGGTTTTCCAAAGGAAATACTGACTGACAGAGTTGCCAATTTCATGGCAGACCTGCTGGCTTGTCTGTGGAAGTACTGTGGGGAGAAGCACCTAAAGACCAGCCCCTACCATCCCCAGACTAATGGTCTTGTTGAAATGTTAAACTCTATACTCAAAATGATGCTTTGGGTATGTACAGACCAGTTTAAGAGGGAATGGGACAAATGTTTGCCGCATCTGTTGCTTGCTTACAGAGAAGTGCTCCATGAATCCACAGGTTTTTCACCCTTTGAGTTACTGTATGGGCATAGAGTGAGAGGACCTCTAGATTTGATTTGAGATGAGTGGGATGTTGAGTGTGAATCCCACAAGGAGTCTGTTGTGGCATATGTCCTAACCCTCCAGACAATGCTTAGGGAACACATGGGCTTGGCCCAGAAGAACCTGACAGAAGCCCAACACAGAAAAAGGTATTGTATGACAGAAATGCTCAAGCTAGAGAGTATGCTGTAGGGTATCAGGGAATGGTTCTCATTCCTGCCAGACACAACAAGCTGCTGGCAGCCTGGGAGGGACCATACAAGGTGGTAAGGAAGGTCAGTGATTTTAACTGCATGATAGAACTGCTAGGCAATGGCACAAATTGTACCATGCTAACATGATGAAACCTTAACATGATAGGGAGGCCCTTGTGCTGAATATTTGCAGTGGTTGGCAGGAGGAGTCTGGGGGATCTGGTGGCTGATCTTCTCAGTGAGGCTCAGACTGACACCACAGTGGAAGGGGTAGAAATGTCCCAGCAGCTATACCCTACCCAGGTTCAAGAAATCCGAGCAGTGTTATAGGAGTTTGGGGTCATGCTGACTGGGAAACCAGGCTGCAACCACCTGGTGCAGCACCATGTAGATACAGGACCCCAAAGGCCTATTAAGCAGGCCCATTACAGGGTGCCTGAGAGAGTCAAACAAACTCTGAGGGAGGAGATACAGAAAATGTTGGAACTAGGGATAATTCAGGGGTCCAACAGTCCCTTGACCTCCCCAGTGGTGGTGCTACTGAAGAAGGATGGCAAATCCAAGTTTTGCATGGACTACAAGAAATTAAATAGTCACACAGAGTCAGATGCTTACCCCATGTCTAGAACAGATGAAGCCCTAGAGCAGCTGGGTGTGACTAAGTATCTTACCACTATTGATCTTACCAAGGTGTACTGGCAGGTGCCCTTGACACCCAATGCTAGAGAGTGGTTAGCCTTTGTGACTCCTTTTGGCTTGTATGAGTTCACAAAGATGCCCTTTGGGGTGAAAAATGCCCCAGTGACTTTCCAGAGGCTGGTAGATTATATCATAGAAGGAGCAGCATATTTTGCCCTTGCTTATCTAGATGATATTGCTATCTACAGCCATTCTTGGCAAGAGTGCCTTCAGGATGTCAGGGAGGTGCTGGGCAGACTACAGAGGGCAGGGTTGACTATTAAGCCCAGTAAATGTCAGGTGGGTATGGCAGGGGTCTCCTACCTGAGACATAGAGTGGGGAGTGATAAGATCAGGCCAGAACCTGCCAACGTGAAAGCTATTCATGCATGGTCTGCCCCTGTTACCAAAAAGCAGGTGAGGGCATTCTTAGGGACAGCAGGGTACTACAGAAAGTTTGTCCCAATTATAGTACCATAGCTGCTCCCCTCACAGACCTGACGAGGAAAAACAAGCCAGATAATGTAGTGTGGATCCCACCATGTCAGCAGGCATTCCAGATGCTTAAAGGAGCTTTGGGAGGGCCCCCTGTGTTAGCCAGTCCAGATTACAGCAAAGTATTTGTTGTGCAGGTGGATGCTTCAAACCCTGGGGTGGGGGCTGTACTTAGCCAGGTTTCCACAGAGGAAGAAGAGCATCCAGTGATATATCTTAGTCATAGGCTCCAACCCAGGGAGGAATGCTATGCAGAAGTAGAAAAGGAATTCTTAGCCATAGTGTGGTCACTGCAGAAGCTTCAGCCTTATCTGTATGGAAGGAAATTCACTGTAGTTGCAGAACACAATCCCTTAACATGGCTACACCGAGCCAGCCAACATAATGCCAAGTTACTAAGGTGGAGCCTAGGGTTACAAGCATATGATATGACAGTGCAGCACCACAGTGGGGTTAGCAATGCCAATGCAGATGTGCTCTCAAGACAGGGACTGGGCTAAGGTATTTCCCGACAGGCTCAACCCTCTCAAGCAATGTTTCTCAAGGGTTACTTGAAAAACTAGCTTGAGTTTTTTGGGGGGGGGATGTAATGCTGCTAACCCAGCTATCTGGAATTTTGTAAATAATTCTATGTCATTTGTGAATATCGATATGATTTATACAGAACTGTATGTTATGTACTGAGTTTCAAGAATTTAACCACAGCATACCTTGCTGGAACATAGAAGATTAACTTGCAAAACTTAAGAATAGTTAAGGCTAAGTTTCTTTATAGCTGGGCCATAAACAAAAGATGTTATCTCTCAGCTTAAGTTCAATAGCAGATACAATGTCTAGTGCCAGAAGTTTTTCTATTGTCTTGAAAGAAAAGTAATTACTAAGTTTAAAATGTAAAGTGGGGGGGGGGGAAATGTCATGCTGCTAGCCCAGCTATCTGGAATTTTGTAAATAATTCTATGTCATTTGTGAATATTGATATGATTTATACAGAACTGTATGTTATGTACTGAGTTTCAAGAATTTAACCGCAGCATACCTTGCTGGAACATAGAAGATTAACTTGCAAAATTTAAGAATAGTTGAGGCTAAGTTTCTTTATAGCTGGGCCATAAACAAAAGATGTTATCTCTCAGCTTAGGTTCAATAGCAGATACAATGTCTAGTGCCAGAAGTTTTTCTATTGTCTTGAAAGAAAAGTAATTACTAAGTTTAAAATGAAAAGTGTTTTATTGTTTTACGACTTCCAAGATCTGGCAAACATCTGAGAGATATGTATTTTTAACACAGCAATGTTAAATCCTATTATTTTCTGGTTTAGCCTGGGAACTCAAGTCAGGTGACAAAAAATGAGGTCATCCAGGCTAACCCAGCAGTAAAATGTGATATTGATTTAAGAACTCTCTCGGAGAAAGACTGGGCATTTTGTATTTTGTCTTTGACCTGGAAACATCCACTCATCACCTCTGCCTGCTTGTTGTTATGTCAGTAAGATTTAGGGCATAGTATCTATTTTAGATATAGCTAGAAATCTAGCAAAGATTAGTTTAGATGTTTTCTGTATTTATTTGAGACTGCCCTGCAATGTTGTTTTAAAATATTTCCTGTGATTTTGAACTCTGAAGTTACTGTGCTGATGTACTGAGTATTGCCTTATTATTTTATTATTTATTATTAAATATATTTAAACCTATCTTTCTGGCTGGTATGTGTGAGACTTATTTAATCTCTTAGAGTACTGGCAAAATAATTTTGTGACACTGTACAAACCACTCATAATAGCCTGGCCCTTGGTCAAGACTACCATTTGGATTTATAGTAACATTACACAGTAGAATTGGACACCCTTTGTAAGGGCCTTATAGTAGCTGATAAGGGTGGCTAGTGGCAGCTGGAACTACCTTATAGTCTGGGCAAAAAGGGGCATAGCTAGTAAACCGTGCCAGCCTTTCCCAGGTGTTTTTTGTGTGTGTGTGTGTGTGTGTGTGTGTGTGTGTGTGTGTGTGTGTGTGTTTGTGTGTATATATCAATCAAATCTCAAAGTGTGTGTGTGTCAGCTGCTTGGGTAGGGACACAGAGCACTGGCTGGACAGAGAGGGTGCTGGAGGTTTTACCTTGGCCACTCAGCTGAGATCTCAACCCTAGAGCTGTGCCAGTGGGGAGTCTTATTGGGGATCTGGAAAGAGAGGGAGAAACCAGCCCCAGACTGACTGTGATCTCTATGTGCTCTTAAGGGATATTGTACTTTACTGTGTGTGTGTGTGCTTGTCATCTTCCCAATGTGCATGTCCCCCTAGCTGTTGCCAGTGGTGAGGATTGAGGCTCCTTGATTACTGGGCCAGTGCAGGGGTGTCACAATCTGGATCACACATTTGAGAAAGCATGGCATTCATGCTCTGCATTCATATGGTCTGCCATGGAACTCAGTCAACTATGTTGTTGACCTCATTCCAAAACTGTTGTTTTTAAACTTAATATAGGTCTACTCACTTTCTGCTTGAAGTAGGAAGTTTTAACATATTTGTTAATTTTATACATCTCTTCCTGGCAGCAGAGAATTTGATCAAGCAAGCATGCACAGATTTATTTTGCCTACTTAAAAGTTTGAAATCAAGATATATCCAGTGCAGTGCATTATGACTAGTATATTTTGTTACTGAAGTGGGAAATATTTGTCTGAAAGCAAAATGGCAATAATGAGCTCAGTAATGAAGATCTGTATTTTTGTCTGAAGGCCACAAAGGTAATATTTTACCAATAGCCTTTACACTTTAGCAGTAAAAGAGAAGTTGTGATGACGTTACATTTGATGAAAAGGCGGTGTGGTGGACTACCATGGGGATTACCAACTTATGTACTGTGGTGGCCTAAAATCAGTCAGGCAGTGAGTTTGACTAGGAGAGTACATTAACCCAACTGGGTTGTGTCATATCTACTAAAAACTTAAATTGCTCAGAGGTAAGTATACAGCAGTGGCATAGAGGAATAAAGCCTTGACTATGACCCAGGCAATCCAAGTTCAAATAGAACCTCAGGCATTTGACAGTGCAGACAAGGAGATAGATGTGCCCATCCTGGGGTCAAAGGGGAAAGAGGGAGTTGTGCTCACCTAGAGCACATGCACACAATGGGATTTTCCCGGTGGAAACTGAGAAAACAAATACACATTGTTGCATGAGGGTGGGTGGGTGAGACACCCCTCTGATTTCAGCCTTTTACAGCAGTGAGGAGTGGTTCAGCGGTGACTTCCGGTGCATAACTGACTGTTAGGGTGCTACCAGTCATATGCAGTGTGAATAGAGAATTAAGAAAAATACTACCTAGCAGCATCTTGATGATGCCCCACATTCTTCAAAGTCCTCAGTGGCAGCAGTCATTTGTCAGTATTAGCCCAAGTGAGGCTTTGGTAGGGCTGTTAGACATGGTGGACAAGGAGAGAACTGGGAATCAAATAGAGGTCATCTGTGAAAAGCCAAAAATAAGTTCAAAAAATTGTTCAGAGTACAGTTCACTGAAAGTGCAAAGACAAACTATATCCTATATAACGTCACTTCACTTACCTGCAACCAAGCAGAGAAACATTGTGCAAGACAATTGTATGCCTGTAGCAACTGATTCTCTACACTCTGTAATGTTTCCACTTGGTTCATGGAAGATGCTGAGCTCCTGGCACAAAATACTGTCAACAATTACCTCTCCTCTTGTACATCTAGTACTAGAGTCACCATCACTGAGCAGGCCTCTTGGTTCCAATACATCCTCAGTAAGCCCTGGTGGGGACTTATTAAAATTGTGAGAGCAGCAGTGCTGTAATATAGGATCCAGACAATCCACAAGCTTATTTTAATAAATTATTACAGTTTGGGATGTTTTATTTTATTTTCTCCTTTCATACCACTGATACAAAACATACAGAAAAGTGTCAACTACCCCCACCCCACCCCACCCCACCCCAGATACAATGCCTAGTAATCTTCGTCTTCCTTACTTGTTTAATAGTATACACTGGTGGTCAGTCCTGAAGAATCTCACATCCAGGGAACTCAGCTACTGAATTATCAATGAGCCAAATAAATCATTATCATTAGAATAATTCACATCTAGTACTGCTGGATGTGTAATAGATTGTCTTGTTTAGGCTGTAAATACTTTCAGTGTCATCTAGTAAATATACCTATGGAGAAGAGCACAGACACTGCTCAGTAACTATCCAAATTAATTTGACTGATAGCGGTTGAAAGTCACTATGTATTATGTTAATACTCATGCATGTGCCCTTGTAATAATATTGTACCTAGAAAAGGCACTACAATCCATGATAGCATCAAAAGGTGACAGTAGTTTATTGTTGTAGTCAGTCTAGATAGCCTTTGTTTTCTTTTCATCTATTTTTTTTGTTTTCAGTGTTAGCATTAGGTAGAGGCATTTTAGGTGGATTGTTACCCCATATACCTATTATAGGCATAGCACAATCTCCCATGACACTTAGCAGGTTATCAGACAGGGTAATGTTAGAGTTGTATTATCATTTAAAAGTAAGACAACAGATATCTTAAGTGTGAACATGTAGGCACTTTGGGTGCAAACTACAGTATACTTTTAACAGCAAATGTATGCCAAAAAACAGACATTCAGCCACTGACTGTAGAATCACTTGTAGCAGGGAGAGACAACCTTTGGCACCAGTGCTGAAGGATGGGACATGTGCATATTATGTATGACATTCCACTAAGAATCAGTAGTAGGTGGTATCTTTATCAATGGCATCACACAGTACCCCACCTGATCCTTATGGGAAGGTCAAAATCTCATCATGACGGGAGCATGCACTTATTTTGCCCCCCAGCCCAATGTAATAAATAACTATAGACCCATAACAGTTCTATATCCTCTCCCCTCCTTCAAAAAAATATTCATAAAGAATGCTGCATTACTTAATCCACTACAACATAATCTCCAATATTGTGATGTGGCACTCCCAACCTTTTAGAATAATTTTGAAGCCACTTGGGCAAAGGTAATTTGGTTAATACTCTGATTTTTGATGTGGCCAAGGCTTACTGTACTGATTGTCACAAAATGCATTTTAATACCTACAACTATCCAAGTTTTACAATTACTGGTAAAAAATAGTTCTCTGATTATGTGTTTTACTGAAAACAGGCCATAAGGTAGAATAGCTCTTTCTCTTTATACATGCCAGTTATTAAAAGTGTTATCACCAGTGTAACTGTAGAGCCCCCTGATTTGGTACTATATAGGTAAAGAAGTGGTCAGCCAATGTAGAGGAGTTAAATTAATGCAACAAACTGATTATGTATTTCTCTGATAGTTTGATTTTGTTTTTTAATAGTCTGCAGTGGGAAACAATCTGTCTAGAATCTTGCACTCCCTCAAGAAGTTGTTGAGATCTACAGATGCTAGTTCAGTGTTGTTCAGATTTGATAAACTACACTTTACTCCACATATGCCTGGTATGATTCTTCAGCATGGCTCGATTTGGAATTGCAGTTTCTTGTCTGGGAGTTAAATGACAATTTGGAGCAGTAATCAAGAATTTTAAACCCACATCCCCTTCCATTAGATCCAAGTGAATATTACAGATTTGGCTGTATTACGGAGATGCTACAACACCACATAGGCAGATGGAGATTCTGATTCACTGCCATGAACATACTGGGATGTGGCCCAAGTCTTAGCATTTCCCTTCCTGTTTTATTTCCATTTCTCCTTATCTCCTTCACCTTTACATTCCTCTTATCCCTCAAACGTCACTACAATAATCATAAAATCTGCATACAGCATATGGACTATGCAAATCTCTTTCTCATAACTTTTCTTCCAAATAAATATTTTATTCTTCTCTTTTTTTTCTTTTGTTTTATTCTGCTTGTAAACATAAAACAATTCTGTACATTTACTGGCAGATAATTGTGTATATATTTTAGAAAGTGACTCCTGCAGATTCAGCTGTTAACCCATTTGGTATATGTACATACTAGATATTTTACATTACACACATCATAAAATGATTTCCAATAAGGAATTCAGTAAGTGTGAAATTAATCTGTAACATATTTATCCCCCCATTCGCCAAAATAATTATTTACAGATTATATAGGTCACCTGGGGATCTACAGAAATGTTCTTCCTTTATGTAGGAACTTTAGCTGAATTCTGCCTTAGGATCAAGACTAAGGCATTATCAGTATGGTGTTATTTTGCATTTATCATATTCAGATGTTTAGACCTGCTGCATTGCGAATCATTTTACTCTTTATCAAATGCATGTTTATTACCCCTGTTCAACAGAGGGTTTCAAACTCTGCTTGTGCTCTGGGCTCTTATGCTAATACTGCTATCACTCCGTCTGCCTGGGAACTTAATTTTTATGCTGTTCTGCTACAATGCTTATGTTTATATACTGTGCTTGAGGTTTTATAAAATAATATTACGTTTATTGACTGTATAAACTTACTGAATGTGCTTAGGGTCATTTTATTTAATATTTTTTTGTGCTTACTGTCTGTTTAAGGTCAGTTAAAGTGATAACTGTGTTTACTGCATTTACTGAATGCATATTCTTCCTGGCTGTGCTTAATGTCATTTAAATTAGTATAGCATTTTAATGAGCTACCACATAATTACTTCTAATATCACATTGTATTGTTTGATGTTAGAAATATTTTATGATGTTTTCAGTGTCTGTATGTTGATCTTAATAGTACTAAATACCAAATACCAAACAAATCATAGGTAGTCCCTTGAACCTGTTAGTTAATACTTCTTTCTATATTTGTTTGAATTTGTTGAGCACTGATCACAGCAGACTGATTTTAGTGTCAGCCTGGAGACATACAAAGAAATGAAGTTTGCTATGTTGAGTTATTTGTCCTTGATCCCCTGCTGTATTAAGTGACTTAAAGAAGGGAGAAGTGAAGAGGTGGTTACAGGGTACTATTTCAGAGATTTTTTAGTTGGTGTGAGATGGCTTAGGTTACACTGAGAGAAGGAAGTGAGGTAGTGCATGAGGTAGTTAGGGGTGGAGTATTTAGAAATGATATATGGTGATGGGGGAGCTAGTTTCAGTCTTCGAGTACTGGCAAATGTGAAGCTACTCATTGCTGTGTTGATAGTGCTCAAGCGACCAATGAAGGGCAGTTAGTAAAAGAGAAGGTGGAAGGTAAAAATATTTTTTTCCTGCTGTTCTTGCAGGAATCCATGGCTAGGTGAGGTTTAGAAGAGTGTACCCCTGCTGTAGAATGTGTAAAGTTTTACTTTGTGTTTTTGGTTGTTTCTTGTAACTTGGTGGGCCTCTAGCACAGGTCAATAAAGACATACAGTTAAGTTTCAGCCTTCATTTTGTGTGTGTGTGTGTGTGTGTGTGTGTGTGTGTGTGTGTGTGTGTGTGTGTGTGTGTGTGTGTGTGTGTGTGTGTGTGTGTGTGTGTGTGTGTGTGTGTGTGTGTGTGTGTGTGTGTGTGTGTGTGTGTGTGTGTGTGTGTGTGTGTGTGTCTTGTTATTCTAGCAGTTTAGTAAGTTTGTGGAAGGAGACTTGGATATAGCGCTAGTTTTGGTTTGGAGAGGAGATTTAGTGGTGTGCTCAGCTAATCAGATTTTCACAGAATATCCAGAATTTTGCTCATGAAGATTTGATCTTCATGTCCCTTGGTAAATGTTTGCTAACACTAATCTTGATTGTTTAACTTGCTGAGTATGTAAGGGTAATGACTGGACTCTGTGTTGATTTGTGACCATGTGTAGGTCTGTGTTGGATAGCCTCGGCGGTTTTGGTGATGTGTTGGGCCTTGTCACATGGCTGATCTGTGGTTTTCATAATTGGTATGGTATGATATTAGAAATATGATAGCTCTAGTGTGGTGTGCATTGATTTGTTTGTTCCGGGTATCTTCTGTACTATTTTGTATTCTTTATTGCTGGTCAGGGTTTCTTGATTTAGCTGCATTTAAAGAACTAGGAGTAAAAACATAATTCAACTTCTGTGAGCCATGATTTTGTAAAGCCTGTTTGAGGCTGTAATGTGGCATAACAGTGGTTGGAATGTTTAAGGAGCAATCTCTTAATATAACTTCATAGCACACATCATTGAACTGTTAAGGGCTGGCATGGCACTCAGTTGTCCAATTTGTGGCTAAGTGTCCAGATTTTGCCTTAGTTGGGTGTTTTGTTCTACATAGGTTTGTGGGTTTTCTTTCAGTCTTCATACGCTTTGGGGAATGCATGCTAACACACATGCTGTTATCCTTCAGAAAATGCATGCTAACACAAAAAGTGTTATTCTATCAACCCTCTAAGTGTATTAGAGGAATATTTAGTCCCTTAATTTAGCCCCTTATCTCCCATTAATTTGACTTTGTCTAGAATGCTTGAGTTAAGAGGTATGTAGGCTGGAGCTGGGTTTGTTGTAGTCTGTTACTTTTGGCTAGCAATTGTATGAGCTGTTAAGTGGGGTGATGGACTTTTGTTGCATGTATATATAGATATATATTGTTTGGTGGCATGTTACTTGCTGGGGTATTGGTTTGATTCCACCGCTATAAGGGGAATGTTTGCATTGTTTACTTGACACTATTATGCTTTTTTGTATTGGTGGTGAGACATAGGGATGAGAGGGCATATAAGGGACTCTTTCTGAGGAATACATAAAATGTATATTGCAATTACATGATTTATATTGTATAATTATGATACATAATCAATGTATGTGTTTCTTCTAGATAAAGTCTTGCATGGTCAAAGGATCCATATAGTTAGAGTATCAAGACTGAAAGGAAAATATGGGTCAGGATATGGTTGAATAAGGTAATCATTTTGTTCTTCTGCAGGGAAATGAGCAGTGAGGAATTGTGAAACAAGTGGCAGGTGATCTTGTCTCAGACAGAGGCCTTCTTCCAAGAAGCAGTAGGGCAGGAGGCAGTACAGGATCCTGTAGAAGGTGAGGCCAGTGGGCATCAGCAGGGCCACAGGAAGCCTAGAGAGCTAGATGATAATGGAGCTCAAAGTGGAGAACAGAGGCAGAGCAAGAGGATGAGGCAAGGTTGAAGATCTACAGTGGTGGAGTCACCAGTAGAGTCTTGGTCTACGGAAAGTAACTCCTTCAATAATTCCTTGTGTTCAGTGGGGGAAGCAAGTGGTGTTCAGGAGACATATGTAGGCTGGTTGGTTAAAGGCAGGGTAGACCATGAAGATATAAGCACTTTGTAAGTATCATGTAGGACCTGGATGTAAAAGGGAGGTCAAGTCTGCAAGAGTTGTTGTATGGGGTCAGGTTTTTGGAGGTCAACAGGGTTCAGTTACACTTGATCAGGTACTGTCTAATGCAGATGGTGTGGATTTCAGTGACAATTTAGTAAAGTTAGCTGATCAGTTAGCAATGGATCTGTGGGATCCTTAGGCACACCAGCAAATGGTGAGCATAGATAGTATGTGAGATTATTTTTAGGAGGAAGAAAGAGGATCTATATTATACTACAGGTAACTCTAGGTGTTAAGAAAAAGATTTAGAGAGGTGTCTTCATTGATATATTTGATTTGCCGTATGCAGATGGGGTGCAGATGATAGATGAGGTGGATAGTCCAAGGTAAAAAGGCCTGGTAACTGCTGTGGAAGCACATGGTAAAATGAGTGCATCTGGATTTTAGGTAAGAACTCAGGAAAACTGAGTTTTATGTTTCAAATAGGGAGGCTCAGAGGGTGACGGGAGGTATTTGTTGGTTATGGTATGAACAGAAATTTAGGAAGTTGAAGGCAGTGGACACATCCTTAAAGTGAGAAGTTAGACACTCTGATTGATATATGGTTAGCCACCATGTGTGGCAGGCTGAGTATGCCAAATCAAGGGTGTTTAGCTGAAGGTGTGGCTGGTGGCAGGGCATGTTGGTCCTTCAACACTGAGAGGTATTTTTGGCCCATGTGTCATTTCATTCATGTGTTCCTTTTGTGGAGGGCAGCATAGTGATGTAAGGTGTTGGTATAAAGAAGATGGGCAGGTTAGTAGGGGTTGGGGCTTGGTACCTAATCTTGCAAAGGTGAGTGGGGCTACTAGTGTGTTGTTGAGAGGGAGGGGTAGCTGATTAGGTGGTAGGCCAGGATAATCCTTTTGGAGTGGGCTCAGGAAAATGGCCAATGCATTCCCCTATTAAAGCAGAGGTTCTAGATGTGTCACTCACATTCCTCCCTGATCAGGGGATGGTGAGAGCGATAGCTTAAGGCTTTCAAGTAGGATTTTCAATTCAATCACATGCAGGAGGTCATAACAAGGTTTGCAACAATGTGAAATCTGTTAAAGGGAGAGAGGATATTTTATTGAGTTTGTTGTACAAGGAGGGCAGTGCAGGTAAGATTATGGGTCTGTTGACTACACCTCCATTTAAGCGGTTTAGGGTGTCACCATCGGGTCTGGTTCCAAAAAGGAAATTGGGAGAATATTGGGTCATTCACCACTTGTCTTTTCCCAAAGAGAAATCATTGCATGATCATATTGACAAGGAGCTGCTAAAGGGTCAGTGCACTGCTTTGAATGAAGCAATTAAGCTGATCTGGACATTTGGGGACCAATGGTTAATAAAATCCATTACTGAGGCTGCCTTTAGGTTGCTGCTGATAGGCAAAGTGGATTGGTTAAAACTGGGAATGTATGTAAATGCAAAGAGACAAAATAATACACTAGTGATGCAGTTGCTGGTGTAGCATTTATTCCATACGTCACATCACATCCAGTACCTCGGCATTTCACCTTCAAAGGATGATAACAAACATGTAAACCTATTGCTTTTTACCCAGTGCCCCCTGCTGGCTTAATTAAACACACCCATTGCATTTGAATATTCAGCATACGCTGTTACATTTTACTAAAATCTTTCATCCTTAATAAATATTCAGTAATATTACTCTAATTACATTCTTATAAAAAGTTGAATGCCAACTGTCTTATACTCAAATTAACTTCAAGGTTTATGCCCTTAGGGTGGAATGTCCTAAAATTCAAAATCATCCGACCTTCTAAATCAAATAATTTAGACACAAAGTTACCTCCTCTGTGCATAACAGGTTGACCCAACACACAAAATATGAGAGTTTCATCAGAGCCAGCATGTGCAGAATTGGAATGCTTGGCGGTAGGACTGCTCATATTCTGGTTACGTACGTCCCCCAAATGCTCCAACACACTCACTTTCCCCATTCTCTTCATCTGTCCTATATACCATTTTACACTGCTGCATCCGCAACCCAAAATGTATACCACGCATCAAGAACTGTAACTGAAGTGCCCCTGGAAACATATTTCTTACCATTTATAGAAGTACCCAACAAATGTTTCATTTTGTTACAAATCTTGCAATGCCCACAAGGGAATGTTCCCATAGATTCATTTTCTTTATGAGAATGTTCATGCTTTAAGCTAAGCAGTTACTTCAAATGTAATACCTTCCAGAGGAAATGTTGACCCTTTTGGGAAATAATTGCCCAACCTGTTCATCCAAAGAGACCAAATGCCAAGATTCAAACACCAATCTTTTCATAATTCTGGAGAAGGGACAATACTTACTAACAAAATAGATGTCCTTATTCCCATCTAGTAATTCAAAGGGTCTGTGTTGTTTATGTTGTTTAAATTGTTTATGTTGTTTATAACTCAACCTCAAAACTTTCCTTTTGCATTGTACATTCTCACCACAGGCTTAGTCCAACACCATACCTAAGATTTCATCACTGTAACCTCTTTTAGATGACCTGTCCACTACTTTCTGTAAAAAGTCACCCTTTAACCTTTCTTCAGATGTATTACCAAAACACATTTACACTCACCAAAAGATAAAGACTCATTGAGATGGACAAATGCAAGAAATTGTTAGCAGATGTGGGTTTACAGAAGGGCTTGAACTGAATCATTCTACACTCATCCACATAAAATCAGATAT
Organism: Protopterus annectens; assembly: GCF_019279795.1. Classification (NCBI taxonomy): domain Eukaryota; kingdom Metazoa; phylum Chordata; order Ceratodontiformes; family Protopteridae; genus Protopterus; species Protopterus annectens. The sequence continues at coordinate 1,469,081,991 of NC_056725.1, forward strand.
TAAGAAACTGAATCTCCACACTATTTTGCTCAAAATAAATTTTTAAACCATGGGCATTATTGTTCAATTCATCCACAAAAAGATACAAGTTATATGCAGGGCCCTTAGAAATAAAAAAAATAGATAATCTATGTAATGTCTATATAATGCAACATTACTTATATAAAATTTAGAATTATACATTAATCTTTTTTCAAACTCTACTATATAAATAATAGCATATGATGGAGCATAAGAAGCTCCCGTGTCCTTTACATTCCTTTGTAAAAAAAAATCTCATTTTTAAACAAAAAAATAATTGTGGGTTAAACAAAATTCCAATAATCTACAGAAAATGCAGTGCATGGTCCCTCCCCATCACATGCCAAACAGCCTGTAAGTCCCATTTTGTCTTGATGTCAGTATAAAGGGCATTTACATCAGTGGTGGCCCAATAAAAATCTTCTTGCCACTGAATAGTCTTAACTAACTCACGTCACCTATGTATTCTTTATGTGTGCAGGAGTCTTATACAAAAACTTGTTTAACAATGAGTCCAATACAATGCCAACATTTTCCAAACAGGAGCCCATCCCAGAGACAATAGGTCCTCCAAGGGGTTTCCTTAAATTTTCATACATTTTAAGAATGGCATATAAGATTGGATCCATCAGTTCTTGAATATGCAAGTTCCTAACATCCTTAGCAGTGAAATAACCAAGTCTTTCACCTCTCTCCAGAAGCTCCAGTAGCTCAGCATTGAATTCAACTATTAGATTTGTTGATAATTTAACATAATCTTCCTTTACTGAAAGTAATCTTTCAATCATTTGTATGTATTTGCATCTTGGCATGACAACCCAGTTACCGCCCTTATCAATTTGTTTGAAAACATATTTATGAGTGTAATTTCTCAAATAATTCAATGCCCCCCACTCATCCTTTGTCAAATTGTACTTTTTATATGTGCTGTTAAACTTCAAAAATTAACATTCAACTTTTTTCATTAACAGTTGTTCATATAAACATACAGCATTTGACAATTTTGGTCGAGAAAATGTGCTTGAATTTGAAAACAGGGGGACTGGTAATTTACAATACCCAGTGTAAAAAAAAATACATCCTCACTACCAACTTCCTTTAATCCACTTTCAACATCTTCAGCAGAAAGAAATTGTTTTTCATGGATATACATATCTAACAAAGGATCATCCTCCATTATTTCATGCGATGTTGGTGCTTCCCCCACAGTGTTATTGCCAAAAAAACACTTTAGGATGCAATTTCCTGTAAAAATGTTTTGACATCCAACAAAACATCTGCAGGGGTGGGAAACCTTGTGGGTACAAATTTTCTGCCCTTACTTAAAACATTCCAACCTTCACCAGAAATATGCAAGCCAGAAAGATTAATTGTCTGCAAACCTTGATTGTCAGAATCAACAATACAAATAACGTTATTCAGAGTCCACAATATCAGTCCACACTATGAAAGTCCAAAAATGTGCTGCAAAAAGACCCAGTCCATCATGCAACATCTGCACTTTCTTGTTACTTCTGCTTCGGTATTTCTTGCCTTTTCCCTTTTTGGGGGAACAATTCTCCTCCATATGTTGTTCTGGTTGCTGTACCTGTTCAACTGAAGCAACAGAATGTATATTATCAAATGAAACACTTTTCTTTGATGACGTCTCAAATGAAGAAACTGATGAGTCCTCATGGCAGAAGTACGTCGAACAGTCTGTTTAAACCTGGCTCTTCCCCTTTTTGGTTTGCATTGCCAAGCATACACCAAACCTGAATGAAAGTCCCCCATATCTTGTAGAAGCTTCTTCTTTTTCTTGGCAATGGCTTCCTGTTCAATTTTATCCATTTTCTTTTTATCTCTGCCATGCTAGCAGGAAATAACATCCAGTGATTCCTCCATCAACTTCTTCTGCAATTCAATAATCTCCTGTTTTAATCTCCCATGTGCTTGAAGATTTCTCTTCACTAAAACATGAATACATCCTAAGGTGCATTCTAAACTTATGTGTTTCCATTCCTCCAACAGATGTATGTAAATGTTAAGTTCTTTTCTGATATGGCTATGTCAAAGGCTTGTGCAGTGGTTTGTACAACATTTGAGAAGTTCAGCACAACTTTGCATTGGATTTGGAACCAGCAGGTAAAAGGAAAAAAATGAAGTACATTATTTGAATGATTTGTTGTTAGTGGGGGAATGTATAGACAGCACTGAAGTGGGGTTGCAAGAGTTTGGCAGCTTTGTCATGAGCTCAGGGTACCTTTAGTGAAAAATAAGAGGGAGGCCCCAATGAAAGAAATTCATTTTGTGGGTTGAGGATTGTTGCCGGTAATGGATATTTTCATTTGCCTGAAGTTAACTTCAATAAATTAAAGGAGCATATTGGCAGGTATTTAGATATGGCCAAGGTGAGAGTGAAAGATGGAATGGATCTGCCAGGATTGTTGAAGTTTGCTGTTGGGCAGTAGCCCCCAGATACCCTTTTGCAGGTTGACAGCCAACCTGTTGAAGGGTAGTAAGAAGAAACATCGCTAGGTTAGGGTATCTAGAGCACTGAAGCAGGACTTGCAGATTTGAATAAACTTTTTCGAAGGTTTCAATGGACTTTCAATGAAGCAAGATGATTGCGTGTTTGCAGTTGTTATGAATTTGCTCATGGATACAGCAGTTGGTCTAGGCATGGAGGCATATTTTGGAGGTAAATGGTTTGCAGTCCCCCTGGCCAGTAACAAAGGATGAGCAAATGAGGAGTGGTACTACATTCTTGGAATTAGTGCCTATTTGGGCAGTATCAGTGGTATGGCAGAAAGAGTTAGCCAACAGACGAGTGATTTTCTTTTCTGACAATTCATCAGTTGTTCAAGTGCTAGTTAAGAAAATGTCAACAGTGGACTGGAGGCAGTTATTATTAAACAACTTATTGTTATAATGTTTAAGGATTATCTTGTTTTTTTACACCATTGCAATGTGATAACTAATCGTATCTCTTGCTTTCAGTTTTGCAGGTTCTGAATGATTGCCCCACAAACTGAAGAGCACCTATCAAAGATTCCTGAGGAGCTTTTGGAAATTGACAGAGTATAGCATGACATTTTCTTTGGCAGTCTTAGTCTATTCCACAAGGAAAGTATATATGCCCACTTTGAGTTCTTTTAGTCAATTTGTGGGTGATTTTAAGGCCAAGATAGAGTTTGGTCAGTTGAGTTGATTACAAAGTATGATGTACGTAGATGGTGGCTTAACGAATAGGAGAAAATAGTTAAGATGTAGTTATCAGCTTTAGCAGCATTGGCTAAATTTGGGGGCCTGCTTGATTGAGCAAAGGATTGGCTAATTGTGAAAATGGTCAGGGAATGGGAAAGGCTTAGAGGCTAGTGTTCAGCAAACATATGTCTTTGAGGATGTTTTTGTTAAAGACTGTTAAAAAGTTACAGGAAGATTGTTAATTCTCTTGAAGATTATATTCTGTGGGCAACTCTTGTTGTATTTTTGTATATGGGGGTTTCAAGATTGGAGAACTATTTGGTAGTTTAAAGTGGAGAGATGTATGTATTATGGAAGAGGTTGTGCTTATCTGGGTGAAGGCATCTGAGATGGATCAAATGGGCAAGTGTCAGCAGATTGTTTTGACATGTGACGGTGAGCTTCAGTTAAGCCCAATGAGTTGGGAGTTAAGATGCCTGATGCTAGAGAGGGCTGAGAAGAATAAGACCGATTTTTTAAGAACGTTAGGGTGTTATCTTTGAGGCAGTTTGATTTGGCTTTGAAGAAGGTGTTAAGGGTGTAGAGGGTAAGAGATGCTGGATATTCTTCATATTTTTATAGAGAGTATCTGATCTAGTGGCAAATCCATTGTAGTACTTAAGAAGCAAGACCAGTGGGAGTCTAACACCTTTCAGTTGTATGTGAGGTATTGTAGTGTTGGTATGCCTGGTTAATATTGTCTATTTGTCTTGCAGATCAAAGAAGAGAAGTAATTGTTGGTCATTCCTAGGTGTACTGTGCAGTGAAGAGGGCATTGCTTAGACCTAATGATGATTTGTTAGAGTCGAACCTCAAGTTGCAGAAGGTTCATTGGTTAGGGCATAAGTGTCATAGATGAAGTCAGTTGTCTTTTATGGAGGTATCAGTGAGGTGGCAAGGTTCATCTTACATTATTTTGATCCATTTGATCCATTTGGGGTAGGTAATTACTTAAGTATGGTTTCAAAACCCCAGTTATTATCAGTAATTGTAAGGGATTTATCAGAGATTAAGTGTAGGCACCCTAGTTTAATTATAGTATGGTCGGCAATGATTCCTAGCTTGGTTTGGAGGAATATTTGTAAAAGAAGTTCTATTGAAGCTGCTCAGAAATTTGTTAATCCTTGGGTAGCTTAGGGTGTGAGAACTATGGTCATGTTGGATAATTGGAATCTGTATGATAAAGATCCTGTTTGGCATAGGTCACATGATATACACCTGAATGATATTGGGCTTGACCTATTTAAGGTGCATATTTCATTGTTTGTGAAGAATTTGCTAAAGGGATAAAAAGGCGGGAAGAGTCCATGGTTACAGAGTGGTGGATGGAGGGACAATGCCTCCTGTTCAGAAGAAGCCCCTTTCCCCCCTGTTTTCCTCTTGTTTTTGGGTAAGGCAAGCAGTACTGTGCTGCGCTAGATAAATGATTGTAAGCTAGCAGCTGGGTGTCTCACTGCTGATTGGGTTGACAAGTGAGCAAACTAATGCACATGTTTCATAATAAATAAAGTTTGCAACATTTGGTTGTAGACATTTTAATCCTGTCCTTGTTAATCATGGGGTACATTCTTTAAAGTATTGTTGTGATTTTATTCAATAAATCGTCACAATTTGAATTTTGTGTCAGTATTTTATTTAGAAGATTGGGGGACATAATTGTTACAGCATAAATAAAACAAAATAATAAAATGGAAGAAATGAAAATGATTTTATGTACAATATATATAAACATTTGCATTCACAAATATACCAATGGAATAATTGTGTAAAATATGTAACTTGGAGGATGAAGTAGAGATAATAAGGAAGAAGACGATTGTGAAGAAGTAATAGGGAAGCCAGAGATATCTAGGTTATGTTAGCTTACATTCGTTTTGCCACAGGTATCCTGGAGTTTGGTGATTTGTGTTACATACCAAACAAGCGATTACAGGACACCTGTGCATAATCTAGCAGGTAGTACAACTAGGTATTGCCCTAGTGGTACTGTCTGCTGTGTTATAAGCATTCATTTTCTTCTCTCAAAGTAGACTCTCTTACAGTACCTTCTATCTTACCTTCTTTCTCTAATCTTTTCCAGGTACATTGCCCCCCCCCCTTCCTTTACTTTAAACACACAGCCATATACCTCTGAATATTACTTATTTGTTAACAGGTAAACCCAGCAGACGCAAGCTTGCTTTCCAAAGCAGCCCGGTATCACCACTTGGTTAAGTACCTTGATCAGACTGACATAGTAAAGGAAGACTGGGGATCCGGACTGCACAGTGAAGTTCTTTTGCAGTTCTTGGATTACCTGTCTGCACTATACTGCCAGGTTAACTTCTCTAACCATACTTGGTTCCATTGCCTTACTTTGTTTTCATGATTTTTTATACTAGAAATTACTACCCATTTGAAAGACTCAGTTATTTAGGTCTAAGTTTGTGTTTTACCAGTAAAGTGGAAGTGACACAGTACACACATCTGGGTTAAATACAGTGACTACTATTTCTTTTAACTGATTTCCTCCCAATAGAGGCTATTATGCAATAATCTCATTAACCCTGTAAATAATTAATACAACACACAAGCTGTTAAACAATCATCTCACTAACCCTATAAATAACTACGAAAATCCCAGGTACTAGATGGAAGCAGCCAAAAAGTAGCAACCAAACAACAATCCACGGATACTCTGGTCAAATACTTGAACGTAGGTTTATTTTGAGATAAAAAGCGTTTTCACTGCTCAAAATACAAGGCAGCTTCTTCAGAATCAAACCACAACCAAAGCGCCAAAAGTTTTCTTGTATATCCAGAAGGAAATGTGTCAAAAGACATCACTTCCTGGAAAGGCGCTGCAAAGGAACAACAATCAAACAGTCATATTACATATAAAAAATGCAAAAAATATATATATAATAATCTTAAAATATTCAATAAACAATTTGTAAAAATAACTAACACATAAAACCTATATATAAAAAACATATACTAAAATCAATATTTATAAATTATTTTATAAATAGCTAAAGAGTGTTACTAATTGTATATATTAACCTAACACTAATAGGGTCCAACATTAAAGTCCTATCTGAGATAACTTTTCAATCTGAGAACTGCTGAAATATTGCAGTTCTCATTTAAACCAGGGACATTGAAGACATCAAGTTTAATTTGCCATTCAAGCTCCCGTAATTCCAACAAAAGAGAGAGAGGGCCGCCTCTAATACTGATAGGAAGATGGTCAATACCCATAAAAGAGAACCTATGTTCTGGGTAGTTGGAAATATGCTTAGCAAGAGCATTTTCCAATTTGCTGTTCCTAATGGCATAAATGTGTTGATATATCCGTTGGCGAAACTTCCGATCCGTCTTGCCTATGTAGAATGCTGAACAGCATTCACAAAAGGCTACATAAATGACGGATCTGGTATCACAGTTGATTTTGTGATGTATAAAATATCTTCTCTCCTTAATATGAAAAGATTCACCAATTTTAACAAATTTACACCAGTTACAAGCCCCACATGGTAATGACCCTTTACATCTGTTAAATTGATTACCAGTTGGTTTACTTTGTAATAGTTCTTTCAAATTTTTTCCTTTTCTATAAACCACTCTTGGGAATGGTCCCAACTTTTATAAATAACTACCACAACTCACAAGCTGTTAAATAATAGTCTCACTAACCCTATAAAAAATGAACACAACACACAAACTGTTGCACAAACTATAGGGGAAAGTGTCTCGCATTCCCTACTTCTTGCATATTTATATAAAGACTCCATGGTCAAACAACCTCAAGGAAGTTAGAAATTCCACAAACTGGTCACAGACAGTTCATTTTGCTGAAAAGGTGCCCATAACTGATTAGCAACAGAAACATTTTGTTGTAACTGAAAGTCAATAATGAAAACTCACTATTGACAATCAGGTTTGTTCTGTTTAGCTGTGGACTTGTAGACATCTAAGATCAATAGTTGAATGTTACATCTGGCTGACACTGCACAGTTTTCAGCATTCTGCATGTCAGTCAAGAACCTTCCCATGAGTGTGAACATGTTGGCTTGTTGATGTGCAAGTTGAATTCTCATCATGTCCCTACATAACATGCACAAATCACTTACATCATGTACAGCTGCTAAAGTGGGATGGTTCATTGCGCTCATAAATGTTTAGTATATCAACTGCTGGAGAATGGTTATGCTTTTGGGCTGAGAATATGGACTTATAGCACCATGACAATACAACATTACATGATACTCCCTCCATATACTTTGTCAAGGCCTTTGACACTATCCCACAGTTCAGATTATTGAAAACAGACCAAATTCAAAATTAGTCCAGGTGTAGTTTACAGTATAGCCAAATGACTCTGTAATAGAGACACCACTATTGAGGTTGAATATTTACTTTAGACAGAAGAGCATCACTATCTGTATCCCACAGGACTCTGCCCTGCCCCCCCATCTTTGGCATTTACTTCTCTGATATGAAAACTGATACCAAGCAACACTGACAACCAAACTTGCTGATGATTGCAAGCTACGTACAGTTATCAAATCTTAATTTGATACTATGATTCTTCAGCAAGGCAACACATTATTGGTCTATTGATTATGGGGTTATCCCCATTGCTAAGAAATGTAGTACAGCTTCCTGTGGTAATTCCACCACCAAATCTTTAGAAGCATGGTTACCTGTATTGATAATAATCTGTCCTTTGACTACCACTCCTCTGCCATGTATATGAAATACTGCCTTGCACAATTTATCCTTTCTGATATATCTTTAAGGTCCAGAGAAGCTATAATCACACTTGATTTCTCCCGTTAGGGTTATCATTGAATAGAATGCCTCCTTAAACAGGTACCTCACTGAGTATGTAAATGACCTCAACAGACCTCAGCATTTCCTCACCAACAAGATGTGATGTCTTGGTACCCTTAGTTACTCAGACTAAAAGCTCTGTCCCAATACACAGTCTCATATAGGTTCCTAACTGGTGATCTCTGTTTAACCTTCCTTGCTATGAGTGATGCAACACTCTCTGAAATATTTCACCTAAAGAAAGTTAAAAATGTTGTTAAGCAAATACCTACTCTGGACACCAAACCTTTATCTCCAGAGTAACAATATTAGCTAGAATGACAAGTACCTATTCCAGTGTATCTGTCACTTTTGGAAGAAGCTCATCTTTATATCAAGCAGAGTATTTTCCAGGTATTATTTACTGAATGATTGCACAAGTGATTACAATTTTTCATCTGGGGTATGTGAGGATAATATATTAAATGAGGGTGTTATTATTTTCACACCAGTACTGCATAATATGGCTAAATTGTGGATGGCCTCCTTGACAGTACACCTATAGAACTACATACATACTGAGAGACACACATCTGCTGTTTTTATTTAATTCTTTTATACTGAATATGTGTGTACATTCTCTCTCTCTCTCTCTCTCTCTCTATATATATATATATATATATATATATATATATGGGTCTACTTTAGATAATTGAAACGCTACTTACCTGTCTTTTAAAATGGAGAGACAAAAGCACTGAAAAATCGACATAAATGAACACTTACATCACCGACAAAAAACTACAGGTAAGTAACCACTTGTCCGCCATGGTGAATTTTGCCCTTTCCCCATTGTAGTGCAATGTCAGAGTTGGTATATTTAGTTAGGGGAGTATGGGGGACACATGGGTGGGTTTCATGTTTTTCAGTTTTCGTGTTTTGTTATGGTATGGCCAAATGGTTACTTACCTGTAGTTTATTGTTGACTATGTAAGTGTGTATGTATACCTATATATATATATATATATATATATATATATATATATATATATATATATTTGTGTGTGTGTGTGTGTGTGTGTGTGTGTGTGTGTGTGTGTGTGTGGGTGTGTCTGTCTGTCTGTCACTAGGTAGTCAAGTGTCTCTTTCTCTTTCTTTGTCACATTTTAACAGTAGAATGCAACCCAATGGAAAATCTGTATTGCTTCATAAATGACAGGCCAAAACTCTAGATGTTGTATAAAATCTATGCCCTTAAGCATAGCTATGTAAAATCAGTACTCAGTAACATTATCATTAAAATATTAGTTATGTAAGCTATACAGAAACAACAAAGGTAAACATGAAGAGTGGTCAGTAATTTTATAAAGACCCAGTCAGACTCAAATTTGCCTGTTTTTCCTTAGAAATCAAATGTTAAAAAACACTGGGGACATATTATCGAATTGTCAATATGATTTTTCTTTTGCTATGAATGCCATATATTGTAACATGATATAACAGTTCTCACTGATTGAAATGTAATTAATACTGTTGTGAATGTTTTATATAAAACTATTGTATTTTTTCTAAATAAAGTTGTTACTTTAAACAGTTGTATTAGACTAGGTTCTCACAGGTTTGTTTGTTAATGAAACCAGTCAGTGATGTATAGAAAAGAAAGCTGAAGTCAAACATTGACCCTTCCTGAAGACAAACTGTGTGCCTAGATTAGAAGTTCAGGGAGAAGCAAGAGAGAGGAAAGAGTCACTTGGAGGAAGGCAAAAGAAGGAACTTGGACAAAACCAGAAGATGGACAACTGCTGAGAAGCTCAGACAACTTATTAAGAAACTATGTTCCCGATGTATGACACAGTGATTAAAGGTAGTTTAAGTTATTCTGTCTTCCCATGTGCTTATTTCAGAAGAACCCAAACTGTATTTATATGCAGTAAAACCATATTATTTTATATACTAGTGAGCTCTGCTGCATTGCTATAGGTCACATTAGTGGGGGCAGTGGGCATATTTTGGCACATTTTGTATGCCACAAGTTCTGTATTTATACTCCTGCTACTTGCAAAAGGCTGTTTGTTTGAGCATAGTTTCCCCAACTTGAGAGACAGCATTCATATGTTGCATGTTTTGAGCAGAACTGTGATATATGCTTGGTGTTTTTGTGTGCACCAGTGTTTAACCTTTTTTCAAGGTAATGGTCATGGAACTATTGCTGCTGCAACTGAGGGGATAGTGGTGGTTGTCAAACCCATGGCAATACCACAAACAGCTACACCAATGAAATAACTAATCAGGGAGGAAGCCACAATCCTCTCTTCCAAGCTAAGTGGAGTACTTTTAAAAAACGTCATGGGCAGAGAAGTGACTGATGATTAGGGCTATTAAGATAGCAAAAAAAAGGGGCACTGTTAGCTTGAGCCAACTTTATCTTTGATACAAAAGCTCCAAAGTTTCATAACTGGATAATTCCTCCTAATAAAATTGTAAGACCTCAGTTATGAGATTTAAAACAAAGCAAAATAATGTCTTTCATCTTTTCCAGGTTAAGGGTCGCCATGGTGGATCACCCATTCGCAGACTGATTGGCAGTGGAATTTTTACAATATCAAATTGCTAGCCTGTCGCCTAACCTTCACAGAAGGCACATGCACACACGCACCTACCAGCATGTCTTTAAAACTCACCTGCAGGGGTAACATGCAGACTGCACAGAAGACACGCCAGGCAAGAATTGAACTGAAGTACCTCTTCTTGTGAGGCAGCAACGCTAACTGCTACACCACCACTGCCTACAGTTACAAGAATTTAAACATATACATAAATTATGGGTATATCCTGAAGGTCAACATACTAAAAGTAAAACAGTGCAAATATTAGCCATTGATAAATTAAAAAGGAACTTGCCAGCTTTTTCATTAAAGTAGGTGATTCAAATGGACTTTAAGATTGCTGAAAAAATGTGCTGGTAGAGAGATTGGTAGGCTATGAAACTATGTTTAAAATGAAACAATCCAAGCCCATAGTAAAGCATATGCCAATTATGGTAATTAACAGAAAGTACCAAGTGAAGACATAGTCAGTTTTTAAACTGGGAGGGGGCTACATACCAGAATTTTGTACTAATACTATTATATATGTGAAAATGCTAACCACTGAAATATGCTACTAATGATGCTGTACTTATGGAATGCAATGCCTGCAAGAATAGTTGAGTCAGTCTACTGCTATCAGGTTATTGCAAAGTTAAGTAAGTGCAATGCGTTAACAGATGGCAGGAAGCTGCAGGAACAACTAGATTCAGATAGTAAAGCCAGGCTTGTAATGGTACAGCATGTGTGTAAAAAGAAACAAAAAACTGTTTAAGTAATCTGTATTCATGGAGATATCAAACAATATCACATTACAATATCCCATTACTCAACTTGAAATACAAACAATGTTTGGAAAGATAATTCTTCCTGTTGCTATAGTTCCCAATTTAACACATGATATTATAATAAGGAAAGATTTTCACCATTTTAATGATTTGAGTAAACAAGGCAAAGAAAATTATTTCGACAGATCACCTCATCTGTGTGGGCACTGTAACCAGCAAGTGAATAAACCTGAAGATATTCCTCTGCCTAACCTGGAAAAAATGGGTGAGCAAATACCACATGCACTCAGATACAGTAATGGAAAGCACAGCCTAGCAGACTTCTAAACTACCTAGCATGTTAAACAAAAAAACTCCAGAAACTGAGAGTTGTAAGCAGCGTATGATGGTTGAGAAGGATAACTATAACAAGGAAAGACTTCATTGGGCTATTGAAAGAGGGTGAAAGTGTACCCCTGTCAGAGTTCAAAATCCATATCTGTGAGTGTTAAGACAGATAACTCAAATAAGGGAAGACTCTAGGCCACAGGTGCCTGTAGTTCTCAATTCTGAAAAAGTCTCCGTTAACCAAGAGCTACTGGAGTTCACCTAGGCCTACATTGCACCTTCCCCTTCTACTGTCTTACTGCATCCTCACAATGCTACACTTGTACTGGACATGTTAAAATAAACCACAGCAACATCTGCATCTCAGTAATTTAAAAAGCTTCAGTTCCCCCAGGGCTCCATTAGCTTATCTACTGCACATATTGCACCTCCCCCACCTTTTCTAAAACTTTTCCCTCATTTGGCCAATCATCGAGTACAATGCCCCAGGTCTATATTACATGATTGAAACCTTAGGTTATCAATCACATAAAGGCCGATCATGAAATAGCGAACAATTAAGATTGAAAACGGATATTTCCACAAAGGGAAGCAATGCCGTTGGCCAAATAAAAAAAAAAAGTTATAAACAGAAATAAAGTGGGGGGCTTCACCCACCACACCACACCCCCTGATGTTGTGGCTGTGTCCCCCACACCCCCTCTAACTAAATATACCAACTCCGACATCGCTCTCTATAGCAGAGAAAGAACAAAATCTGCATAATGGCCAAACAACTCACTTCCCTGTATGGAAACGGCCATTTGCAATTTACAGAATTCGACATTTTGTGATCGTCCTTTAGGTGTTCGATAACCTAAGGTTTCAATCACATAATAGGGAACTCAATGCCTCATTTGGCATGTACCTCACTAGACACCTGCAACAACTGGAGAGACTGCAAAAGTACCTCACAAAGAGGATCCTAGGCCTTAAACACTTGTCCTATATGGACAGACTCAAAAAACTCCAACTATTCTCTGTCTCATATCACCTACTTAGAGGCGATCTCTGCTTGACTTACAAAGCCATGTCTGACCCAGCTCTGTTAGAAATGCTACATCTAAAGAAATCCTAATCCCTCCACACCACACACTCCAGAGACCTCAACCTTATTACCAAAATCAACAGAACATGCTGGAGGGACAGGTTCATAACCCAGAGACTGCCCATGCTATGGAATAGACTTCCCATACATGTCAAACAGAGCACCTCACCAGCCCTCTTCAAGAGAAATCTTGATGAGTGGATGGGAAATAGAAAATTCACCCTGGGGATCACTCCAGTGGCTCTACTCGACAGAGGCACTGGGAACTAAGGTTGGGTGGCACGATGCCAGGGTAATCCTATGCGCTAGGCTTGTAAAGGCTCCAATGCCATTAGCCTAGTACACACCTATGAACCTATGAACGTATGAACTGCCTCCTCACAAGGATATACCACTTATATGGGATGTGTTAATACTGTTTTCAGCAACATCTGCAAATCAAGGATTTAACAAATCTCTTTTATCCCCAGGACTCTCCTCTTCTGCTTCTAAATTTGCATTTTACAAGGAACCTTAATGACAGTAATATCTGAAGAAACCATACTTGTAAGTCTGTAACTTTGTTCAGAATACTAAAAATGTTAATGGAAGTAAGGAAAATCTTTGTGAGTGTTGTATAGGCATTAGGGGCAGAGGGTGTTGGAATGGATGAGGCTGAGGGGTTGAAATTAGGATGGATGTCACCACAAAGAGTGATTTGAGAGAAGAGAGGATCGGGATTAATACGCTTTCTTACAAAGTATATGAATTTATTCCAGGTTATGTCAAAGTAAATGATAGTTTAGGTGTTTTATATTTGAAAAGGTGAATAGTTTGGACATTAAATCAGTTTGAAGAAATAGATATGAAGGAGGGTTTAGCTTGAGTAGAGGCAGGGTGGCTGGTGGTATGTGAGTATGAATAAAGCATGACAGTATCATGACAAGTAGTAAGATGACATAAAATTAATAGTAGAGATGTGACGATGCAAAAGGATAACATGATAGATAGAAAGGACTTTGGAGTAGGTAAGGGGAGATTATAGCTGAATACCATTCAACCAGTCATATTCCTTCCTTTTTGCTTCACTTTCCATTCCCCAAACTAACTATATACCATCCCATTTACTTCACTTTCTCACTGCTTCCCTTACTCATCCCCAGCTATCTGTAAATATTCCCAACTTATAACCCATTTTCTGACTTAACCCAAACCATATTTCACTTCCCAGACAACATATGTGCATCAAACACACATATACACTCACACTCTCATGCACACACAAACATGGAAACACACACACATACACACTCACATATACACACACACACACACACACACACACACACACACACACACACACACACACACACACACTGGACACACACATGGACACACACACACACACACACACACACACACACACACACACACACACACACACACACACACACACACACACACACACTAACATGGACACATACATGCATACACACTCACATGAACACACACAGACACATACACACACACACACACACACACACACACACACTCACACACACACACACACACACACACACACACACACACACACACACACACACACACACACACACACATACACACACACACACACACACACACACACACACACACACACACACACACACACACACACACACACACACACACACACACACACACACACACACACACACACACACACACACACACACACACACACACACACACACACACACACACACTCAGATTCACACTCACTATTATCTTCTTTTTCTTCTTCCTTCTATATACTGAATACTCCTCCACAGTATCAGTCCATTCGACTTCACACATCTCACATACTTCATATAATACAAGACAAAAGTGGTAAAAATTCCAACTCACAGTTTCTCTCCCTGCCATTCTTAACTCTGCCTCAATTTTCTCAAGGAAGCACTACTTGGTTAAACTAAATCTGTTACAAAAGCTTACCCAATTGATGAATGATTTAGAAAACAAAACATTGTACCCTACGGAAGTAAACTTGAAATAGTTTGCGTGAGACATCATCCCAAACCACGTCCCTATTCCTAACAGTCCCTCCATGAATATAACTCCTACATTTGTCTAATCAGACAGTGTTGCAAACTCACCCTCACCCTGCAGTTCACTTCTAGCCCATAAACTCCATGTATCTAGTGCTCCATTACTCACACAAATAACCTTAGTTCTGCCCCTATTCATATAGCAGCTTCTTCCACTCACAAAACTTTTAACTACTGTCATTACATTCTCAAGGAATGATTAACAAAACAAAATGAATACAGCAATAGAAAAGCAGTATTTAGCCTGATACCATCAGTGAAACCTGGTTATAATGCTATATGCCCTTCAACCTACATGAATGACTACTGCCATATAATCCAGCAGACCAAACCAGACCAGGCAATATAACAGCTGGAGAATTATACCTTTAATTAATAGCAGTTAAATTGCACCCCTCCAAACTAGATCAAGCAATAGAACAGCTACAGAATCATGCCTTTAATTTACAGAATCCAAATCTCACCCCTCTTCTCTGAGATCAATTTGGACCAAGTTCATTTGGTGCTTTGCAAAATTAAAAGCACTGCTTCCATGGGTCCTGACAATATGCCTGGATGCTTACTGGGAAATGTAAAGCACTACTTAGTAAAACCCCTACATCAACTCTTCAACCTGTGTCTCTCCACTGGATATGTCCCCAAAGAGTGGAGAATGTCAATTGTGTTGCCCTTGGATTAAAGTGATTTTACCTTCTAGAGCTTTTAGTCTCACTAGTATCATTTGCACGTCTTTGAATTATATTTTAGGTGACCTTATATATCTGGACACACATCAGGCATGCTTTATAAAAGGCATCTCATGCCTTCTCATCTTCTCTTTGCTGAAGCAAAAAGAACATAGTGGAATCAAGGATATCCAAAAAACAAGATGCGAAAAACAAAAGATGTCCAATGCTGAGAGTAAATACGACAAAACAAGTAAAAATAGGTAAGCATTTTCATGATTGCTCGCTTCTTCAGACCTTAACAAAATAATGTGGAAAGACAGATCTTTAAATACATCAAGCAACCAATAAAATCAATTAAAATCAATTAAAATTAATGTGTTAATGGATACTAATGTGCTTGGCCTCTCTTCTTTAAGAGAGGCTTTAAAACAACAGCACTATTTAAGCCAGGTGGTACATAGGCTTTAAAATTAATTATCCGTTTTAACTCAGCAAATTCAGTCTCATTGCTCAAGTCTCCTTCTCTTAGGCTTTCATTTATTTTCTGTAGTGCTAACTATTTAAAATGATGATTAATTCCAGCTTCAGATACATGTTTCGTTAATGCATTTGTTAACTTATTATTCTGTATATCATATTGATGTTGCAGAATCCTATCCTTCAACATACAATTTGTTTTCCCTATATAATATACATCACATAAATTACATTTTGCCATATAGACTAAATTCTTCGTACAATAGTCTGCATAAAAGGATAACTCTATAGGTTCCATACTTAGAGGGTGCATGACCAAATGCATAGACCATATACAACTGCAGGCCTTGCAGGACTGGCATGCATAAGTGCCCTTACGCTGAGAAGAAGGATGCCTATATGGTTCAGTGTGCTTATAACAGAGCTGCTGTTTCAAATTCCTAGTGTTTTTAAAACAGAACCTTGGAGCTGGTTCTATCAGATCACTAATAGCGGGGTCAGTTTGCAAAATAGACCAATTTTCCTTAATACATCACACACCTTGTTGACTTCTGCCGAATATGTCAAACAAACCCCATTTACATCCTTAGTGCTCTTAACCTTGTTATCCATTGCTGCACTACAGGATCTATCAGAGAAATAGGGTTTTACTTTAAAGCCTGTTGATATGTTCAAATTACTTATTGTTTCATCTGTCTCACTGCTCTTGTATCCCCCTTTATAAAAGGCATCTCATGCCTTCTCATCTTCTCTTTGTTAATGATTTAAAACTGTATAGCTCATCAGATGAGGAACTGAAAGCACAACTGCAAGTTGTCAAAACCTTTTCAGATGATATAAGAATGTCATTTGGTCTTGATTGTTGTTGTGTCTTTCAGCTTTTCCCGGTTAGGGGTCGCCACAGCGGAACTCCGGTCCGCTAATGATTGGCAGTAGATTTTTATGTGCCGAGTTGCCGGCTCTGACACACAACCTTCAATGAAGGTATGCCCATTCATGCATGTCTCCACACAGAAGACGCTCTAGCTGAGAATCGAACAGGACAAAGTCTTACTGTGAGGCGACAACACTACCACAGCACCACCACCGCAGTACGTCATAAATGTTCAAAAGCAATCTTTAAAGCAGGAAAACTGCAGCAACAGGAAAACATCAGTTTGGGACAAGAATGTGATATAAAAGAACATAAGCAAGAGTGAGTGTATAAATATTTGGGAACTGATGAACGATCAACAATAAAACATGGAGAATTGTGAATAAAACTTAGTAAGGAATACTTTAGAAGACTTATTAATCTTGAAAACAGCGTTGACATCTAGGAACAAAATCCAAGCTATAAACCAATTGTCTCTTCCTATCCTAACTTACGGTTTTGGAGTGATCGACTGGCCCCAAAATGTGCTGGATAGATTAGACAGAAAAATAAGAAGGATGCTTCATGCTCACCAAATGATTTATAAAAATCAGTGCATACCAAGATTATATATTCCCCATTCTGAAGGAGGGATGGGCCTCCTTGAAATTGATTACATGTATAAAGCTGCAGTTGTGGGACTCCACACATATCTACTGACCTCACAAGATCCAGATGTAGTGAAAGTTTTGAAACATGAGAGAATAAATCTAAGATGACTTCCCTGCTTAATCTAGCAGAAGCATATCAACGTCAAGCAGGAATAGAAATCAAACCAGAAGTAGATAAAAATCAGGCAGCAGCTGAATGTGCCAAAAAAAAAAACAAAAGAAAGAATATAATGTGAAGGACCAGATGAGAAGGCAAGAAATGTGGAAAATGCATAAATATAGTTGCAAGTATAGAAAACTTCTGGAAGAACCTCATGTTGATCAGGAACAAATGCAGTAATGGTTAAGGAGAGGCGAATTCAAACCAAGAGATGGAAGGTTAATATTGGCGGCCGAAGAAAGTGGGCTGTGTACATGTTGGTTTACAAAGTCTATTGAACATGTGGGAGAAACAGACAAATGTAGGTTTTGTAAAACTGAATTGGAAACAGTTGCATACCTCGTTGCTGGTTGTGACATACTAATGGCAGAAGGACTGTATACTGAAAGGCATAATAATGTGGCAAGATTGTTGCACTGGGGATTGTGCAAGCATTATGGTATTGAAGTGGCTGAAAAACACTGGAAACATGAGCCACAAAGCATCATAGAAAATAATGAAGTCTACATCACATGGGATCATCCATTACCAACAACTCAAAAGATAGATGCTAGAAAACCAGATATAGTGGTCCATAAAAAGAAGACAAAATTAGCATTGATCATTGAGATTGCCACACCCAGTGACTACAGTGTGTTGCATACAGAGAGATGCACGGTCATAAAATATCAGGATTTGCAGGCATAAATGAGAGCAATGTGGGAGAAAGATACCCAGAAAGTCCCAATAGTAGTAGGAGCAATGGGTCTTATAAAAAAGAATCTACAATCATATTTAGATATGCTACCAGATTCACTTTAGAAGCTTGAAATACTGAAATATCAAAATTCAGTATTCCGAGCCCATAAAGTGGAATCCTGAAAACAACAAAACCTCAGAAGCGTGAAATTCAAAACCTTGCACACCGGAAATTTTGAATTAGCGTTTCCAGTGTTTTGCGGTGGTTGTGGATTCAGGTAAGTGTTTATTTGTTAAGGGTTTTGGGTAGGGGCTGTGGTGTGTGTTAGTGTGTTTTGCTGCTGTGATGTGTGTGTGCGAGGAGAATGTAGCTTGTGTGGTGGTGTTTTGTGTATGTTTGTATGTAGTGCGACCTCAGAGTTAGAATATTTAAGAAGGGGGTGTGTGGAAGGTGCAGGTGGGCTTGCCCCCCTGCTTTTAAGTAGTAGAGAGCTTGTGTTTGGGTGTGGGGAGGAAGGTGTGTGTGTGTGTGTGTGTGTGTGTGTGTGTGTGTGTGTGTGTGTGTGTGTGTGTGTGTGTGTGTGTGGAGTAGAAGCGCTAATTCAAAATCTCCGGTGTGCAAGATTTTGAATTTCGCGCTTCTGAGTTTTCGTTGTTTTCAGGTTTTTGACTTTATAGCCTCAAAATACTGAATTTCGATATTTCAGTATTTCGAAGATATAAAGTGAATCTGTTACCAATACATATAACTCTGCATGAATTACAGAAGGAGTAATTTCTGGGCACATTACGGGTGCTGTAAAGAGCACATTTGTCTGACATCAAAGATTGAAACAATACAAATTTCATGAACTTAATTGTACTTTGACTTAGGAATGGGGTCCATTCTCATCATGGCATTAGAAACCCAAAAGATTTGGAGAAATTAAAAAAGGCATCTCATGCCTACTCATCCACACTGGCTTCTTTAAAAGGGTCACTGAGATCATGGGTAAGGTTCATTGAAGATTGCTTGGGGTTCTTATCAGATCCCATTCTAATACTCAATTTCGTCAGCAACAGCTGGACCACACAAATACTTGTTGTGTTAAGTATGGGCTTACACTCAACACCATGATATACAGCACTGTTTCCTTTGATAACTCTAGCATCACTACTGATTACCAGAAAGATAACATTCCACTTAAGTTTGACACAATCATAAGCAGCTTGCATATGAATGTATGTTGATAACATACTGCCCTTTAACTACCACTTCTCCATGATGATTTGAAAATCCTGCTACCTTGCATAGTTTATCCTTCATGGTATCTCCTCATGGGACAAAGAAGTTTATGGTCCTACTTTATTCATCCATTATTATGCCAGTTATTCAGTATAACACACTCTTCAGTTTGTACTTTGCCAAGCACATAAACCAGTTTGAGAGACCTCAGTGTTTTCTCAACAAAAAGATCTCAGGTCGTACTAACTTCAGCTGCTCTGAGAGATAAAATGCTCTGTTCCTCTATTCAGTGTGATACAGACTACTGAGGGGTGATCCTTGTGTAGCTTTCTGTGTTATGAATGACCCAGCACTATTTGAACTCCTTCATTTAAACAGAACAAGTGATAAAGCAGATATCCATTCTCCTGGCCTAAACTTACACTATCAGATTAACAACACTAGCTCTCATGTCTGATATCTAACACAACATGTCTTTTATTTCTGAAATAAGCTGACCTTACCTAGTTAGTAGAGCACTTCCACAGCAACCTCTGAAACTAGACAGGATGACTTGATGTAAGTCTAGATAATGTGGACATTATCTCCTACCAGCACTGACTGATGTGTCTGAGCTTCCTGATGGTCTCCTTTAGCTGTCACCTTAGTAAAAACCTATAAACCTATGAATTAAAGTTAACCCCCTACATCTAACTCCCAACAATCAACCCACTGTATTTGTACAATAATGCATATTCCTAGGACTGCTTCTCATCTCTAATCTTACAGTAACAAAAATACAGAAAAATATAGCAACTAAATCCACCATTCATTTAAAGACTGCCTACGCAATTTCTAACCAAAGCATCCCATTAGCTCAGAAAGCCATAGCAAGAAAGTTGTCACAACAGTCATGTTGTGGGTTCTAAGCTGGCTGACTGTAACTACTGGATCAGAGTCAATGATCTTACATTTAAGCCCTGCACAACTCCGGCCTCCTTAATGTAGAAGTGCTGTTTGGGGCCATATATCCCCATTCACCTGTTCATGTTGTCAGGAGAGGTGCTGATGTTTATTCATAGAACCTGAATCAAAAAATACAAGAGAATCTGCATCTTTTTTATATGGCTCTGGATTCTAGGGAATTACCTACTTCCATGATTAGGGTTATGAGACTAAAGACTCCTTTAACATCTTCCTTCAGTACCACTTATTGCAGGGCATTTACCTGACCCCAGTGCAAATCTAAAAGCAATTATCTTACATTATCATTTTTGTAGATGGTCTCTGTAGTACTTCAGACATTTGAGTTATTCTTTCTTGGTTTTATTTGTTGCTTACTATCTCTGTTAAAATGGCTTTGTGTATAAGCATCACAAACAAAAGAAATGCAATAAAAATAAAGACAAATAACAGATTTGGTAGGTTAACACAAATCTAAACATAGTAAAGCTTTTGTCAAAATTCAGTTCTGTGTTGTCCCTAAACCACCAAAGCAAACCATTAATATTGATATCCTTTGACAATGTCCTTGGCATAAGATAACTGTTGTCTTGTGTGAGTTTGAGGGCAAGAGCTACTTAATGGTAGTCCACAGATATGATTATGATGTAGAAATATTACATGTAACCAATTATAACTGGATAACAGATAATAGCAGGGCTCAAAGCCATGTGTTTTGACTAACCAATAAACTGATTACAGACAATGTAGACATAGTTCATGGTTGAAGAGACCAGTTGGCATGGTTAAGCTCATTGCCTCTCATGCACAAGGTACAAGGTTTGATCCTGACCTCCAACCAATGCCTGTTTGGAGTTTGCACATTCTCCCTGTGTCTCTGTGGGGTTTCTTCCATGTCCACAAAACATGCTGAGTGCTTCCATCTCAAACTCACCAATGACTGGAGCTGTGGGCAGCAACACAGACTCTACACAATGCCCTCTAGGGGGAAGAGTTGTACAAGATCAACCACTATGGGCTTCTACTGTGGTGCACAGTATCCTCAAGATAGGAGAACACAGATTACAGACTGCATGCTGTGGCAGGACTAGCCACTCGACGGTGTAGAAAATGGCTCTAGGTGATTTGGTCATGTTGACTAATATGACCAAAATGGGCAAGGGTAGTTACCTGTGGCCCAGCCTACTGTGACCTATGCCAGGGACCCTTGCTAACAGTATATATTATTGGCCATATTGGCCATCCCACCATAAAGCCCAGCAGCCATGTCTAGTTGCCCAGCCTGGGTTACCTGGGATAGCTCTATTGAGTGAAAGCTGGACATAAAACCAACCAACCTGCCACACATGAACTGAGAATTGCTACGCTTAATGTAGGTTCACTGACAGGACATAGTTTGGAAGTGGATGAAATGATGATTCAGAGGAGGCTGGATATCCTATGTATCCAAGAGATGAGATGGAAGGGCAGTGCAGCAAAGCCACTTGGCTTGGGATCCAGACTCTACTACTCATTAGGGGGACAGGTTAGAAATGGTGTAAGAATTGCAGTGAGAGAGAGGCTTCAGATGAGGGATATCATCAGAATTAATGACAGACTCATGGCAGTCAGACGTAAGTGTAATGATAGGGCAATATTCACAATCTCAGCCTATGAACCACAGCAGAGTTGTGATAGTGAGGAAAGGAGTGCATTCAGACAGCAGTTGCAGGACCTACTAGGCCAACATGAATTGGTGTTGATAATGGGTGACTTGAATGCATGTATAGGGACAGACATAATGCCTGGGTCCAAATGGGTAGGGCAACAGGAATAAAGAAGGAAAAGCCATTCTAGACTTCTGTCTGGCAAATGGCTTGAGACAGTCACAAGTTCACATATAAGAGTAGCCAACATGCAACTCAGGAAGACTTCTTCCTAGTAAGGAAAAGGCACTGGGATAGAATCCATGATTGCAAAGTCATCCCCAGTGAAATAATCGGCCCACAGCATAAACTAGTTGCTGCAATCAGCTACAAACAGTGGTCAGAGAAGGCTCTAAGGTCAGCAGAGACTAGGCTGAAGATCTGGAAGTTGACTGGACAGAAAGTACAACAGTTCAAAGAATTCAGGGCTCTAGCACCTCAAGAAGAGGAGGAAATAGGTGGAGTTGAACAAGAATGGCAGTGTCTAAAAACAGCATGTGTCAAGACTACAGAAAATATATGTCTAGGTATGGAAATAAGGCACATAAGGAAAGCTGGTGATGGAATACAGAAGTCCAGGAAGTCATCAAAAGAAAGAAGGAGTGCAGGAAGAAGTGGGAGATAGAAAAAAAACTGGCCAGGCTAGGAAGGACTACTGGTTGGCTAACAAAGAAGCTAATAAAGAAGTTGCAACAGCAAAGAATAGGGCATCAGAGGCACTGTACCAACTTCTGGAAAGTGACAGTAAGGGGCACAAAGAAACTATATCAGGTTACAGAAAGATAAAGAAGATAGTCAGACACCCTTCATAAGGGATGTCAGTGACAACTTGCTCACCAGTCCACAGGACATCAAAGGCAGATGGAGGGAGTATTTCCAGCAGCTTCTGAATGAAGAAAACCCCACAGAATCTGTACTGACCCAGAAACAGCTTACCATGAGAGAAGAAGAGGAGCCCACCCTAGAAGAAGAGGTAAGAACAGCACTAAGGAAAATGAAGTCAAACAGCAGGCTCAGATGAGGTCACAACAGATATGATAAAGATGCTGGGTGAGATAGGGGAGAAATGGCTCCTGAGGGTACTCATAGCAATGTGGAGAGAAAGGCGTATCCCAGATGACTGGAAAATAAGCATACTCATGCCAGTGTAAAAGAACAAAGGGGGCATCCACAAGTGTGGGCAGTACAGAGGCATCAAACTTCTATCACACTGCATGAAATTTCTGAAGAGAGTGACTGATAAATGGATATGCAGAGTAGTAGAATGTAAGATGGGAGATGAGCAATTTGGATTCAGATCAGGATGCAGCACAACTGACCTGATGTTTGCAGTGAGACAGATACTTGAGAAGAAGCTAGAGATGAGGAGAGAGTCCAACTGGGCATTCCTAGATTTGGAGAAAGCATATGACTATGACAAAGTCCCATGAAAGCTAATCTGGACAGTACTGCAGTGGTTCGAAGTCCCAGAAACATTGATAGAATTAGTGTAGGCTATGTACAAGGACCCAATGACTCAGGTACAAACAGTGTTGGTTCCCAATGGGAGTGGGTGTACACCAGGGTTCAGCTCTGAGCCCACTGTTGTTCATACTGGTGATGGACTACATTAGCAAACAGGTTGGAGGGGGCAGATCAGGAAAGTTACTGCATGCAGACAATGAGGCATTACAGGCAGACTCTAGAACTTCAGCAAAGAATAGAAGAATGGAATGCAAAACTGAAGGCACATGGAATGAAACTAAACACAGATAAGACAGTGGTAATGGCAGCAAACCAGGGAAATTAGAAGAAGCTAAGAATAGAGATAGAAGGGAAGATAGTGGAACAGGTAAACAACTTCAAGTATCTGGGAGGGGTGGTTGAGGAGAAGGGAAGTCTGAATGAGGAGGTCAAAGCTAGAATCAGAGTGGCTGCAGTGAAATGGCATAGCGTGTCTGGTGTAGTCCATGATAGAAGAATGCCAAAGAAGCTGAAAAGTAAGGTGCACAATACAGTGGTGCGACCAGTACTACTGTATGGTACAGAAATCTGGGCAGTAAAGACAGAACAGTTGAAGAAGCTAGAGGGGATGGAAATGAAGTGCCTGAGAAGGGTGGTAGGATGCACAATGTGGGACAGATGAAGAAATGAGGACATAAGAGCAGCACTGTTAGGTTAATTAACTTACTCAAAGTCATACTATAGGCAAGTGGTGGTAGAAAGAATCAAGCCTTCCTACTTAGGTACAGGAAGCATTTTATTAAGTGTGCAGGGCCTTAATTCTACGTGCTAACTGATGGTCATCTATTCCTTTGTTTTTATTTTTCCCCAACTATGTACTCAGTTGCTGGGTTTTGCTTTCTGGATGTATTGCTTTGCTTTTTTTAGCAACCCTGCCTCCTTAACCCATTTCCTGCTATCTCATTCTTCTACACCCTGTTAGCATAGTCAGCCATCAAATTTGGCCTGCCCCCTATCAAAATGCAAACAAGCAAAAAAACACTAATTACCCAAATGCCTATACTGTTTCTATTTTACAATCTCACTGCCTACGAACAAACACTTGATCATGGTATTCACTACTCAAATGGTCAAACAGACACCCACGACTTCACACATAACACCAAACACTTTACCTTCCCCAGCACATCGAATATACCACCCCTGTACAGCCACAAAACATAATCCTAAAGACAAAGACTATATAAAGCTTATAAACAAACTCCTAAAGCTCAGAATATCCTGTCACTATAACCTTATAACACATGGAGACATTCATCCCAACCCTGGCCCACCCACACCCAATAACCTCCACTCCCCTACCACAACCCCCACAGTCAAGCTACCCATGAATACTCCAACTAGTTCCCTCCTAGCATTTCACCTAAATATTAGAAGTATTAACAATAAGATTCCCAACCTACACGCCCTCCTAGCAACCCACTCCCTAGACATTATGTGTCTTACGGAAACCTGGCTAAAACCCAGTACTACTGACAATGATATACTACCTCCAGGATACAATATTCAACGGTTAGACCATGCTACAGGAAAGGAGGTGGGATAGCAGTCCTTTACAAAAATATTCTAATCGTTAATAGAGACACCAGTCAACTTCCCCAATTCAATAACACAGAACTCCTCATAACTAAGATACAGATTAACCAAAACAAACACTTGAACATCATCTGTGCATACATTCCACCAGGCAACAACCTAAATACCCTAGAAGATCTCCTTTACTGATTAGCCACTACCTATCCCCAAGAAACCATAGTTCTTGGTGATTTTAACACTGACTGACACCCCTGCTCCTCCGACCCCCCCCCACTCATATAAACTTATCTGAGTTTAAACAGGCCATAACCTCTCCCACTAGGATAAGCAAACCAACCAACAAAGAAAGTATCCTAGACTGGATCCTAGTTAATAACCGACCCCAACTGTACACAGCTGGTACTCTCCCTGATGACCTCAGCGACCATTGTCTAACCTATGTCATAAAATATAAGGCAGGAAACCCTCACCAGCCCAAATATAAAACATTTAGAAACAGGAAAAACTTTGATGCTGCTATATTCCAAAATGAATTAAAAGCAGTTGACTGGTCAAAACTAAAACATCTAACGTTAGAGGAGGCCATAGATCACTTTAACACTAAATTCCTAAGTATCTTTGCTCTAGCATGGACAATAAAAACTAGATCAAATACAGCACCATGGCTCACAAAAGATACCAAAGCTAAAATCAAAATTCAAAGCAGAGCCTGGGCCAGCTGGAAAACAACCAAAGCCCCGCTTGACTATCTAAAAGATCGTCAACTCAGGAATGATGCAAAAAAATCTATTTTACTGATAAAAAAAACGTCTACCAAAATCTCCTACAAAAACACCACAACAACCCTCAAAAGTTCTGGGCAGGCTTAAATCAACTACTTTGTCCAGGTCACTCCACCACCCCAACCCCGGCTAACTACACCCATAGTTCCCCAGAGACCATAGCTAGTGCCTTTAATAACTTTTTCACTGAAACAATTCAATCCCTAGCAAATTAATTAACCCCCTCTAACTTAAACCACATGCCTAATCTACCTAATAATCACCCAGAATTTAGCTTCCACAATATCCACTAGTTTTATCAAAACACTTCTAAAAAAACTAAAACCTACCACCCTCGCTGACCTGCAGAGTACCTACAAATAGCTGCAGATGCCATTGCATATGCCATATCTTTCCTCATCAACAGAACCTTATCCAAAAATGCTATCCCCTCCCTCTGGAAAATATCTCATGTCATCCTACTCCATAAAGATGGTAGCTCCTCAGACATATCCAACTATCAACCTACTGTCATTCTTTCCCCACTAGCCAAAATAATGGAGAAATGTGTACACAAGCAACTAATGCAATACCTTTCACAGCATAACTTACTATCTGACTCCCAGCATGGTTTCAGGCCATACCACAGCACCACCTCAGCCCTCCTTTCCTTTACTACTGCCATAAACCAAAACAGGAATGACAATAGGCTAACCTCTGCCCTCTTTCTTGACCTATCAAAAGCCTTTGACATGGTCAACCATGAACTTCTCATTCTTTCACTAAAATCTATTTCCCTCAACAAGCCTGCTATCCAGTGATTCCAGTCCTACCTGACTGGTAGACAGCAGATGGTACTATGGCAGGGCAAACTCTCCAGCCATTTACTTCTCACACTTGGTGTCCCTCAAGGGTCCATACATACTAGGTCCACTACTCTTCTCTATTTTTATCAACAACCTCCACACTGCTAACCCTAAAGCCACCTGCATTCAATACGCAGATGATTCCACTCTCATCTGCTCAGCCACCTCCCGATCCGATTTGCAAATCTTAACCCAAAATACATTTAACACTGTCAAGAACTGGCTCATCAACCAACACCTACTTCTGAACCCCAATAAAACTAAACTTCTACTCTTCTCTCCCACTAGTAGATCCACCACACTTTCATTCTCTGTCACATCTAACAATGGTACCACTATTTCCCCAGATAATCACACCAAACTGCTAGGGGTTATCATAGACAATAATCTCAAATTTGATCTAAAAGTCCACAAAACCATACATACCATCAATAAGAAGCTTGGATCACTGTATAGAAACAAGACATTTTTAACCCCACTGGCTAAGACTGCAACTGCCTGATCACACCTACTCTCTACTCTTTTATATGCCTCGCCTGTACTCTCAAACTTCAACAAATCCGAACTAGGTAAGCTGTCCCATAGCTACAATCATATTGCCAGATTCGCCACTGGCGCCACCTATAGAACCCATCACTGCCAGAACCTTAAACAACTAGAGTGGCTAGAACTGCCCAGCTTAATTCAATTCAATCAACTCTTAATAGCACACAAAACTTTGTACCACCCTGAGGATACCCCCTCACTTAAAAATATTATTAAGCCAAATAGCAACCTAAGATCCCTACGGTCAGCCGATAAACTACTGGTCCAAACCCACAAAGCTAATAACTCTGCTGGTGAATCCCTGTTTGCCAACTTCATTGGCAAAACCTGGAATTCGTTGCCAAACTATATAACCCTACAATCCTCCAAAAGTCTCTTAAAAAAAAACCTCAAACAGTATCCCAAAGTGAATTGGCTATGCCCATGTACCAACCCTTATTAAGTTATAAACTAAAACCATATTCTGCAATTATCATTACTTGTAACTACATTACCAAGCTCTGCTTCCAATCTGATGTCTTTTACTTTTAATTGTCTGTCCCTGAGAATTGTGAGTCCCTACTAGGGAACACTACTAACCAATTGTATATAATCACTTTGTTTTTATAATTGTTTGGTAACTTTTGTGTAATCTATGTAAGTTTGTCTATGTGGAGCTTTTCTCCCTGGGCCTCCGCTGAAAATGGACATGTATCCAGTCGGACTATCCCGGTAAACAAATGTAAAATAAATGAATAAATGAATACAATTTTTTACTTATTTATTTATTTTTTTGCATTGCGTTTAAGCTGCCATGTGTTAAGTGATATCTCAAGTTTTGCCAGACTTTGGTCATATCTCTAATATAATTTGTTGCATTAGCCATTATCTTTAAGCATCCATCAAAAAAGGGCTCCCTATTGAAATGTCAGCACTTTAAATGCTGAGTGCTGACAAACCAAAAAAAAAAAAAACAGAATGAAAATCTGGGAGAAGAAAGAATATCTAAGATCATTCTTTTCCTTTAAGCTTGTTTTTTTATTGGGGAAACCTCCACACCCCTTGAATTTATACATACCAATTCCAAAATCATTATGCCATGTAGAAAAGGGAATATTCTGAGGAATGGCCATCTCTGACAATGTATGTAAGTCCATTTTTTGGCCATTCAGTCTCTGCTTTTTGGAACACACTCTAGTGGGTCATGACATTTTAAATTCTTACCACAAAAAAGCTAACTTTTTCCTTGCAGAGGTAATATAATTGATAAAAAACTTGGGCCTAGAACTAATCCTGCGAAATGTCTTTGTAGCCCTTTTATGTGACTATAATAAATTGTTCTGTTTTGTCTCCCAGTGTTTTATCTATAATGCTATGCAAAACACATTCTGAATCAGTTTAACTTGTTTACTAAACTTCATTGTGGAACAATGTTAAAAGCTTTTTACAGTGTCAAAACTGGTCATATGTACTGACACTTTCTGGTCTTATTACCTGATTAATCAACAAACATTTGAGAACTTGTTTTCTATTAACTTTATTCTTTTGTGCTGCAATGCTGCCTTTGGTCCTATCTCCCATGTATTTCAAAATCTACTGTTTCCTAAAATAGCAATTCCAAAATTTTCAGTGTAAAATATTATCAGTTTCCATCACTTTCTTGCTCCTTGAAAAAAATCATGCCTGCCTTCTTCCAGGCTGCAGGAACTTAATCCTCCTTTGTTGATTTGTTTAAAAATGTTACTTGGCATTCTCACCGGTCTCCACTTATATTCTAGGTGAACTCCATCAGTCCCCATTGCCTGGTTTTGTGAGACCTCTCTGTGTATTTTCTAATGTGAAGTATCAGGATTAAGCCTTATTTGGGGCACTTCAAATTCTTGCTTTTGAAAATGTCCCTTTTCTTTATTATACTCACATTTAAATTCTACTCATTAAGACCACATTTTTGATATGGATATTCATTTCACATGAAGCTTGCTGATTGGTATCAAATTCAATACATTCCAGCTGACCTTTGGGTTTATACATTACAAACAATAATGGCACACTGCCCCATATGTCACAGTCTGCTCTTCTGATGGCAGTTTTTATTGCCGACACTCATTTTAAATTGACAGTCAACAACATTAATGGCAAACATAAATACAAGGTGATGTTTCTGACTGTATCTGAGAAAAAAGAAAAATCTGAGATACTGATATTTGTTTATTCATTTAAGCTAAACTAGGAATATAACCTGGTTAACCGATGGGCTCGGAATCACACCCTGTACAAGCAGAGAGTGACAGACTCAAATCCAGGGCTACAGATGCGAATTGTTAACATCTGTCAGCTTAAGCTATCAGGCTGTGCAACTATATAATTATATTAAGCTCTTTGATTCGAATAAAACAAATAATACCAGAAGTTATCAGTCACTGCTCCACCAAACCATAACTTGTATTCAATTCAATATAAATTCCGTTTCAAAGAAAAACAAGCGTAAGGTGGAGTGGCAAGACACAGTTTTAATTCCAAACGGCAAGCGCTTTCAACCTCAGTCTTCCTCAGGCCAATACAATTAACTCTAAAATACATACATTTTTATACTCAATTATTATATCTTGAAACTGTTGCTAAAATGTTTATCAGGTGCAATTTTATGCGCCGTTATAATAGCATTTTAAAATATAGATGCATTTAGTCGTTTTATTAAGTTGTTATAGTACATATTTTATGGCATTATTTGTGAAGCTTTTTAGTGAATCGTATAGGTAAAATTAAACTTTTAGACATAGATGAATAGATGAGAAGTGCATAACGTATGACATTTTCTAATACCCAAGCATAAGGTTTTAATTAAATGTATTAATTGCGCTTATTGAGAGGATGTGACATCACAATTACTTTTGATCTTTAGTATAAAAATGTATGTATTTTAGAGTTAATTGTATTGGCCTGAGGAAGACTGAGGTTGAAAGCGCTTGCCGTTTAGAATTAAAACTGTGTTTTACCACTCCACCTTATGCTTGTTTTTCTTTGAAATGGAATTTATATTGAATTGAATACAAGTTATGGTTCGGTGGAGCAGTGACTGATAACTTCTGGTATTATTTGTTTTATTCGAATCAAAGAGCTTTTTGGATACTCGTAAGCTCTTTCTGAAACTTAAATCTTGCGATAACTGGGAAGTCTTGTTCATCAGGACTTTTACTTGCAGACTGTCTTCTGCCCTAACTGTGCCCGTTTTTTGGATTATTGTGCAACTATTTAGTTATAGGGCACAGCGGTGTGTATATAAGACAAGACTTTTGTTGTTGCTTATATAATTATATTGCTATTTAAACTTCTCTGTCTCTGTCTTCACTCTTCTTCTTCTCTCTTCTTATATATTTTATATATATATA
The DNA here is from genome assembly GCF_019279795.1 of Protopterus annectens. NCBI lineage: Eukaryota > Metazoa > Chordata > Ceratodontiformes > Protopteridae > Protopterus > Protopterus annectens. The sequence goes on from NC_056725.1 coordinate 1,469,112,844, forward strand.
TATATATTATTTTATATATATATATATATATATATATATATATATATATATATATATATATTTTATATATATATATACATATATATATATATATATATATATATTATTTTATATATATATATATATATATATATATATATATATATATATATATATATATATATATATATATATATATATATATATATATATATATATATATATATATATATATATATATTATTTTATATATATATATATATATATTATTTTATATATATATATATATATATATATATATATATATATATATATATATATATATAATATTTTTTTAAATATACAGTGATAATCATGCATATGCTAGAAATACATATAGATTAGATATGTACAAATGTAAACATACACATAGATTCATAGGAAAGTACTAGGCTAGATGTCCTTGTGGACCATTTAAAGCCTAGCCAATTCCTGTTTAGTGCTTGAAATTACCTGTCACATTTGGTTATAGACTAGCCTTACCCATCCCATGGTTGATAATTATATATTACCCCTAGTTAGAATAACTGGGATCATACCATGGATAGTTTGAGATAATTTAACTAACATATATACTGGTAACCTTACCACATTGTTTCTGAACATAGTCCAAAAAAGGAACAAAGTTTAAAATATTCTTTTGAGCTTAAATTTGTTGTTTACAACATGTATTTACAGCACACATTTGGTGTGCACACTAATATCAGTTATTCTCAAAAAAACTTTCTATTTCCAGGTTCTACACCCTTTCTGTTTTTTCCTTTTGAGACCAGCAAGTCCAAAATTGTTCCTTCCAAAAACAGGCTTTAATACTGGAAACCCTTGCAGGATACCTAGTAGGAATGTGTGTATTCAACATGCTCCCATTTACATCTGGCATACTAAAGTCCTCTGATTAAAAAAAATACTTCACCTCAGTCCGTCATGTTTAAGATACTTTATGCACTTTCATGTCTTTTATCTCCATCAAGAGGAGGATCTCTGTGTATAATGCTGTAGAGATCATCATGCTGTTTCCCATCAACAGTATGGCAGGCATTGTGCCCACTTTCCTCCTTCTTAGCTGATAATCAGTGGGAAGATAAGACTTTATGAAATGCTTGTACAGTGTTATAAAGATTTATATTTTCCTTCATTTATTATGACAACCCTTTATAAAAGGCATCTTCACCATCTCATAATATAACATGAATATTTATTACTGCTGGAACTTGAGGCAGACATATGAGACAATGGAGAATGTTTCTGGCCATAAGCTCATTGAGTTGGGATGTCCTTGTGACTGATGTTCTTTCATATGTTGATAATAGAATTATGATTGTCAACAACATCAATTGTAATTCCATCATTATTTATGTCACACTTCATTTTTAAACATCAAGTCAGAGAATTCAGAGATGCCACTCAAGGCACCTCTCCGGACAAGAAAGGGCTGAAGTTTCACTAAATAATGAAGATCTAGTCTGTTAATGATCTCTGTAATCAACAGTTCATTATATTATTTCACATGAGAGTAGCTATTCAGTGTTAAAAACTATAAATTAGTAACAACCTCAAGTTTGTGACGAATGTACCCACTGTTCAGTTTTATTGTATTCCATCAATAAGAGAGCTAAAGAAAGATCCTGGCTGCATAAGGTGTGAGATCTACATATGCTACAGTGTCATGGAGTCCTTTTGGATGTTACTCATAGCCAGGGGTGGCTCGTGCTATAGGACTGCAGCCCCCCCCCACACCTGTAGAAAAGAAGAAAAAAAGAAACAAAAAGAAGAAAAAAAGAAACAAAAACAAATCACGAGTCCTGGAACTCCACACGTGCATGCTTGGAGTTCCTGGAACTCTCTGAACTCCAGACTGCTGCTGGCAGCAGTCCGGATAGGGAGAAAGGCATCTCTGCCCTGCAGATGCCCAGAAGTCTGTGCAGTGACGACCGCACAGAACAGAAGAACTCCGGACTGCATCATCTGCAGGCTGGAGCCTACTCTCCCAGCTCCAGCAGGGAAGCCAGCCGAAAAGACAGTTGCACCTTGCCTTCTCGCGGGGAAACCAGCTGTTAGCTTGCGCGGGACTGTAGCTTGAGACTGGAACAGACTGAAATGGGACTGAGAATGTAGCTTTACACTCTGAAACAGGCCTGAGAACACTCTTTCAGGTAAGAGGGTGTGTGTGTGTGTGTGTGTGTGTGTGTGTGTGTGTGTGTGTGTGTGTGTGTGTGTGTGTGTGTGTGTGTGTGTGTGTGTGTGTGTGTGTGTGTGTGTGTGAGTGAGTGTGTGTGTCCAGTGATAGATTAGTGTACCCATTTAGGATTAGACTTACTCATGCTGTTTGCTGGAATAAGCTCTGGTTCCCTCATAACCATAAATAGCATACATCAAGTGCTGTATATAAATAAACAAATATAAATGTACTGAAATCACTGCTGAATGACTGACTCCAGAGTGAGTCTCTTATTTTTAGTTAAGGAGGCTGTAACTTTGATGTTGAAAAATGTACTTAGTCGATGTCTAGGCAGTTAAAATCCTCCATATGCGTTGCCTACTCATTGATTATCTTCTTCCTGGAGTTTAGTCAGGAAGTCCTTATGCTTTGTAGAGGACATATATACTGCATGGTAGTTTTCTCTAATACATTCAATAGCTCTAATATTTACGGCTGTTTGAATAATTGCTAGGCATCGGTTATTTTCCCGATTTCTGGTTTTAGCTGCTGTTTTACGTACACTGAGAAACTACTGCATATCCTCCTTGTCCTGCAACAATGAGAAGGTATACTTTGGAATCCATGCTATACGTTTTAGATCTTTAAGCAAAACTACAGTAATTATATAGATATCAGCATCTTCCAGACAGAGAAAACTGTGTGTGTGTAATGCCCCAGATGCTATACACTGGTGGCTACATGTGGGCAGAGAATATATCAGGCTTGAACTCTGGACCTTGGTTGCAGATGGTAAAGGCCTGAATTCCCTACCCACCACCATTTTTAAAAATGCACAGATTTTTGCCTTGTATTTGTTCTGTTCCTCATAAAATCTGTAGTTTCTGTATTATTGTTTCCTTACATAGTCATTAGTGCACTGGTAGCATTGTTTCCTGACAGCTACAGGTTCTCTGGTTTGATTCCTGGCTGATTTCTGTGTGGAGTCTGCATGTCCTCCCATCTTACAAAGATATGTGTCTGGAGTGTTTCTCCCTGGACCTCTGCTGAAAAGTGGCTTGTGTTCCAAGTCAGACTTTTCTGGTTAGCAAATATTAAATAAATAAAAATAACAAGCATTTGAATTTCAGACTTCATATTATTCAGAAAGTACATGGTAACACAAAACCTTTTATTCTAGCAATTTTCTAAGTTTATAACATGAATATTTGAAATTTGTCCCTATTTTTTGGACTGTATTACCTCATTATTGGCTTTGTTCAGGTTTTTTGTTCTATGGTTGAGAGCTATGGTGAGAACTGAATTCACTGAATATGTTTGGGGGGATGTATTCCCCCATTACTGGCTTTGTCCATGTGTTTTTTTGCTAAGAGGTTGAGAGCTATGGTGAGAAGTGGATTCACTGAATATGTTTGGGGGCTGTATTCTCCCATTATTGGCTTTGTTCAGGTGTTTTTTGCTAAGAAGTTGACAGTTATAGTGAGAACTAAATTCACTAAATGGTAGCCATTTAAGTTTCATTTTATTCTAGCAAATTTCCAACATTATAGAAGCAATATTTAAAATGTGCCTCTGGTTTTTGGGCTTTTATCCCCCCCCCCACAATAAAATGTGGCTTTTTCCAGATTTCTTGTGCTGCAAAGTTCAGAGATACAGCTGAGTGTCAAGTAGATTTTACAAGGAGCTGAGAGCTGCAGGGTAACAAATTTTAGTGCTGTTTATGCTGAATCTGCTTGCATTGTTAATAGCACAATGGGTAGTATACTTGCTTTTGATGCAGAAGGCTGTGGGTTCTACTCCTACAATAGGTCGATGCATTGCTGATACTGTACTGTGTTTTAAAGGGGGGTGGATGCTGCAGTCCTTTTTGGCAAAGATACCTAGTAACTATGAACCTGTTATCAGTTTACCATCCATTCCCTATTGCAATATTACTAGCCTCTGGTAGTACCTAGCTTATCATTTTTTTTAATGCAACATAGGCAATTTTCTTCCTCAAGGACAACAGGCACTTTATTTATAGATGAAACAATAAAATATAAAGTTGCTTGTAAGCAGCAACCTCTTCATTAGTTATAGATTTCTTTAATGTGGAATTATTTAGATGACTTTTACTTCTTCAGAGATTGTGCATATTTACTGATACTGGTGGAGTGTAGAAGTTTGAGTAGACTTTTATGATGGAAATATTCTGAACTGGGCAGTTTTGTCATTATTGGTGCATGCATTTTGTTTCATTGTTTACTGGAAAATTTTTCAAAACAATAAATTTAAAATGCCCTCTAACAATTGTACTGTAGTGTACAAGGAATGTAATCTAATACAATCAGGAAGGTGTATCAAAGAGCACGTGTAAGTTTTGTGTGCAAGGGGCCTATGATTTGAAAACGGCCCAAAGTTAATCTTTATCTGCCACTGGCAAAATGTAGTTTTATTGAATGTGGGTTTTAATGCTGTTTCAATGAATGTGAGTTTGAAGGGCAGAGAATTTTAATGCTAAGTCTATTTTCATTGTGAGACTGCATTGCTTTGTTTAGTAGATATCTATTAGTGTTTGTGCTGTAAAATGCAAAATAAAACTTTCAAATGAAATCCATATCATTAGAGAAGTAAAGCAGTATGCACATTACAGTGTTTATGCTAAATGGGGTGAAATAACCAAGGAATGGGACATTGGAATGGCTGCAGGGGGGAGGCTCCATTTGACCATGATTTTGTGAGGGGGAAGGGCAGCAAACTCAAAGACAGCTCCGGCTGAACTATACCTCTCAACTGCCAGATATTTGCAGAATGAATAGATTTTTGCTTCTTATTTTTGGTTGGTTCCTCATAACATTTGTGGTTTTCTGGCAAATCATTTAGGAATGAAGTCACTAAATAATGACAGACATTGAGTTTCAGACATCATAACCTTCAGAAAAATGCATGTTAAAGCAAGACCTGTTATTCCATCTTAATTTTATACAAGAGCAATTTTTAGTACTGTTTGTATGTCTGTCCAGATTTCCTGCATTAAGAGGTTGAGAGGTATGTGCAAATAAATAGCTTTATATATATATAAGAATATCCAAACCTCTCAACTGTCCCCAGTTTTGGCTCGAAATGTTGCTCTCCCCCTAATAATCCCTCCGCAAAATGGCAATGTTGGAAGAAAATGTGCAGGGTTTGCAGTTATAAATATTTGTAATGATCAGAGTTATATATTACTTTTATTTCAGAAATGCATGTAGATTCTCTTATTTTGTCAGCTGCTCAAGTTAACAGTATTAACATTAAAAAGATGTCCCGTCTTTGACAAGTTCCCAGCTGTATTGTGTGGCAATTTTATGTTTTTGCATCACATTTTTTGTCTGTTTTTTGTAAAATTGTGGTTTTCTGGCAAATTACTGGCAAATCATTAAAGACTGAAGTTAGAAAATAATGGCAGACATTTGAGTTTCAGATTTCATACCTTTCAGAAAATTCATACTAATGCAAGACCTGCTACTATTCTGTTATCTTTCTAAGTTTTTACGAGCAATTTTTAAAAATTGTCCTTATTTTTGGGCCTGTGTCCCACTTCTATGTATGGCTTTGTCCAGATTTCTTGCTCTGAGGTTGAGAGGTATGAGTGTCAGAGCCATCACCATCAGCCAGAGACATTTCAAATTGTGACATACTTGTTGCACCCCACTCCCCCATGTAGTGACTCTGGATATGTCCAAGCAAGGCAAGGAGCAGTTATGCAGTGTAAATGTGCAGAGTATTCCCCCATCTAAGGTAGACACAAGTACAACAGTGGCTTTTTATCTGTCCTTGATTTTGCAGAATGTTCTGGTTTTCTGTCATATTTTTATACTGTTGATTTATGCTTCTTATTATTCAGAAAATGCATGCTGTCTCAGTGCCCTGCTGCTCTGTGTTTAAGTAGCAATGCTTTAATGACCATCAAGTAAGCTTGTCAGAGAGTGTAAGATGCAAGTAAGCTTTAATAAGCATACTGTTAAAGAATTACCAACATTGAAAGCCTTTTTGTTGTTGCCATGCAGAGAATATTTACATAACTAGATAACGTATAAGCCTTAGGTATTGAAATGCATATGACAGTATTTGTAATAAAGGGCAGGATTACAGTATTTTCAGAAGCTCATTACATTTGTTGTAGACTTGTAGTCATCTTGCAGGCTTTACCAATAAACTAAACAATGCCAATCTATCATGTGTGGTCCATAGCTTGTGCAGTAATCCTTTAAGCAATTTATCTTGTGCTTGTTTCTTGTTTGCTGTTCATTTTTTACTTTGATCATCTCTTCTCCATGTAATAAGTAGATAGTTATTGTCAGGCAGTAGGTCTTTTTTGGATAAACATTTGTACAAGTGGGGATATCACAGAGATTGCTACTTTTGGCATGTTACTTGGTAATTTTATAAAGCTGAATATAAATTATAATTAGAACTGCAGTGCAAGGAGAAGTGGTTTGAGTTGAGTGCTGCTTGTCTTTTTTTATACTTGATTTTGGTTGGCATTCCAGTAATGTATTTAAAAAGTAATTTATTTTTTCATGCCTCACAACCTTTGTGTTTCCATCTAGATATTAAGTAAGCTGTCATGTAGCCAATGCATTGAAATATTTTTTTTTCTTCTATACTTCATTTTGTCTTGATTGGACTCTCATAATAATGGTTTGACACCCAGGGCAGCGTATTTAATTAAAGTTTCAGTTGTTGTGGTTTTGAGCGTAGCTCCACCCCTTTCTGGTTGACCACACCCATTCACATTGGCCCCTCCCATTCAGCTGTCTCCTGCAGCCCCCTTTTAATTTGGAGTCACCAGCCACCACTGCTCATAGCATGCCATCTCCATTGTAGATTTAACCCACAATTGCTTAACTTCTGCAACCACCTAGCTCCAACTCAATAAATCGCAAATGGTATACAGCACATTAATGAAACAAAAAGAATTTGAGGTAGGCATTCCAAACTAAGCTGATCATGTATTGTGTTGTGTTGCTAATGCTCTGTGCATTAACATGGATATTCCTGAGATGTTATGTTTCTAATGATATCCACATTAATGTGTATATTCCTAAGATGCTTGCTGGAGGCCCATTCAAGTCCACCTTTATGAGTAAGTGCCAAGGACACTGACTTGTTGTTATTAAAAAATGATGTTCCATTTTCATGAGCTGATTTTCTAAGAATTGTACTTTGGATTGTTTATCAAGATTCTTGGAATTATGATGATTCACTTATAATACATTATTCAGCTGTGTATACACAACAACAAAAAAGACCAAAACACATATCTGAGTAAACAAAATTCAATAAATTGATCTAACAATTTGATAAGAAGTAAATATAAGGGCAAGTGCAAATAATAGTGAATTGGAGTTTTGGCCTAAAATGTAATGAAATTACAATTAATTGCAGTACTGTGATAATTTAGATTTTGGCATTTATGGTATTTTTCTAGGAAAAATAGAAAATCAGCATCCTTAATAAGTACTACATACCTCATTTGAAATTAAATATTTAGTTCTTCTGCTTTAAAATCAACTGTTTAGAAATACTCAGTACTTATGATACCTAAGTATGATTTGATTAGGCTAACAAAAGTAACATTTGACACTGTAGTTATTCTGCCCTGAAAACATCTATGCAGAAATGCAAACTATATGATTATGACATCATCATCTTTAGCAACATCAAAGTACGTGCTTGTGTGAGTGTATGAGTGAGTGTGTGCGTTGTGTGTGTGCGTGCATGCAAATACATGTGCGTGTACGTGTGCGTGTGTGTGTGTGTGTGTGTGTGTGTGTGTGTGTGTGTGTGTGTGTGTGTGTGTGTGTGTCTGTGCCTGTGTGTTCATGTGTGAGTGTGTGTGTGTCTGTGCCTGTGTGTGCGTGTCTGAATGCATGTGTGTGCATGTGTGTGTGTGCGTGCATGCGTGTGTGTGTGTGTGTGTGTGTGTGTGTGTGTGTGTGTGTGTGTGTGTGTGTGTGTGTGTGTGTGTCTGTGTGCGCGTGTGTGCGTGTGTGTGCATGTGTGCTTGTGGTGTGTGTGTGTGTGTGTGTGTGTGTGTGTGGGTGGGTGCGTGTGTGTGTACTTATATGTTTTCCAAATTCTTTATAGCCTGATTTAGTTACTAACATTATGGAATGCAGTACTAGTACTGGAAGGGAATGATATACATTAGAGGTGTGCATTAGAAGTACTGGAGATCTAGTATTACAAGTATTCTTTATCCATTACATTCTGCTCTAAAGACAAGTTAACATGCCAGATTCTGTAGTTCATAAGACAGTTTTGGGGCCTCCTACAACTAATTAAATGTCATTAGCTCATGGCTGACTTACTTGATGCCACTTGCTCAAAACAGGAAGTGCAAATCCTTCCAGTATCTTAGTCCTGGTACACTAAATAACCTTCCAAGAACCCTCACTCTAAGCCTAAAACTTCCACTTGTTCCCCATCCCTAACTTCAAATCACCCTAACTCTTAAAACTTCCACTTACTCTCACTCCTTAACTTTAAATTCCTCTGTCACTACTTAAATCTAAATTTCCTGATCTCTCCCTAAATCTAAATTCCCCTAATTGCTCACAGCCCTAAATTTTAGACTGCTTCCTAGGACTAAATCCCCCAATTGCTCCCCAGCCTAACCCTAAATTACCTGATAACACCTTAAGCCTAAATTTCCTAAATGCTCCCTAACCCTAAAACTCACTCTCACTCCCTAATTCTAATCACAAATCCTGTTCATTAACCTTAAATCCCCAGTCACCCCTAAACCTAGTTACTGAGCTTTCACTCCCTCTCCAGAACTGCTGCACCTTGCTCAAACACTTAAGTGAGTTCAAGCGCAAATGGCAGTGTATGTGAACTGCCTGACAGACGAGTCCCTGGCTGCAAGACTGTAGTCTGACAGCAGCCAAAACTCTGACAGTTGCAAAAGACCTGTAGTTGGGTCTTTGCCAAGAAGTAAAACATTACAGAAAAAACTGTTTAAACGTTTTCTTCCTGCAGGAGCTATGCATCAACTACACTGAAGCAGACATCAGATAGAAGTTAATTATGTAATAAAACATTAGGGTTAAAAAACACTTAGAAGGAAGCGCATATCATTGATATAGCAAAGTTCCCTTGTCAACTCAACAGGATTATTTGAGTTTGTTTTATATGTGAAAAGCCATGTCAGATTTGAGATTAAAGGTGATTTAAGTCTAAGCAATCATTTTGTTCAAAGCAATTGGATGGCAGGATGGATAAACCTTGCTAGGAGAGAAGTGCATCATCTGTTAGATAAGTGGGAAACTATGAACACTCAAGTTAGAGATTAGCAGTCAGAGACAAAGTAATTTATTTATTATTACACTGTTTCCAAAATCAAAAGTCAGACAAATCACTTTTTGTAAAGTCACATTTTATTTCCTTTCATCTGCTTTTCACATTAGTTGAATAAATGCAATATGGGACAATGCAGCTATAAATATAAATAACACGACCACATGCTGCAAAGGTGCATTTTCTACCTTATGTGTAAAAACATATCATATACATATCAAAGACAGATTTATCTTTGGTCGCATACTTCTACTACGTATGATATATGTTATTGTTTTGTAGATTATTAAAAATTACTTAATTGTGATCCATGAACTAACAAATCTATGTCAATAGTCATACATCTGATCACTAATCCTCAAGCCAGCCTTAACTAATTAATGATTGAAATGGATAAGTGATGTTTAACTTAAATCTTTACATGTTCAAGACAGCTAGAAAGTTAGATTCACATCCTTTACAATATTTGCATGCAATGTTTGCTGCCAATAAGGCTTCTGAAATACCACTAATGCTAACAGAACATTTGCTATATTTGCTCAGTCTGTCATTAGTTTGTATTGACCTCGTTTTATGCAATGATTAACCTGGATTCTGAATCAGGTTCATATGCTGCAGATGAGTCTATGCTAGCATTTCTCAATTTCTCTCTCTCTCTCTCTCTCTCTCTCTCGGTCTCTCTCTCACCCTATTGATCCAGACAGAAGTTGGCTCATTTCTAATGACTCTGAACACAGTAAGTTGATTACCCTACTAAAATGTAAGTATCAGGTAATCATTAGACAATTATGATAATGAGTTCCTCATTATCTGGCAAAAGCTTCCAGCAGATGTCAAGGAGAGAAGAGGTATTCAGTGTGTATTACTGGGCCCTGGCTGGGAATTCATTTTCTGTACAGCAATTCCACTGCCTTGTATGAGTCATACTTCACTGTGTTGCACAGATCATCATATAAAATACACACAGTAGTGCTGCTCAGATAGATACCATTAAACTGTCGAAGTGACTGCAGTCTGAAAGAATGCAAATTATGGATGACCTCAAGGGATAGTTAAATAAGGGGTGCTTTAGAATACTTTATGGGACAATGACAGCTCAAAGAAGATAATAGTTTTAGTTTAATCTGACAGTGTACTTGACCTCTAGAGTACTTGTTACCCACTAAGGCAGAAAATGTCTTAAATGTTTCTGACTTATATCCATCACCTTATAAAATTAAGAGCTAAAAATGTACACTATTATAGCTGCTATAGAAATGGAATAGTAAAAAAGTCCAAAGACTGTTGGAAAGTTTAAAATTAACTGCTAAAGGGGCAAAAGAAAATCAAATTTTAGCGTATGAAGCAGAAGCAAAGGTACTATTTCATGGAGTTGAGTAAGAGTGGAAAAAATCAGCATTCATTTATCTGCTGGTCATGGTAATTTCTTTTAGAAGGCCTGCTAGTACCTTTATGCCCCTCATGGGTATTACAGATTCATATCAGCATGTGTCTTCCCTTCAGTAACATAAATGGTGCTGAACCACAGTTCACAGAGAGTCAGTAAGTAGTTTGACAGGATTTCTGTGTATAAAAATGGATAGACGTGATATGTCACGCTAATTTCTGTTGGCTTACTGAACATTTCATCACCTGTTTTAGCCCTGTCAGTGGAATAGTGTCAAACATAAACCATCTGACTCAATATCTACAGATGATGTTTTCTGAACATGGTTATAGATTATGCAGTTACATATTTCAAACACACATTTCAAGAATACTGATGGTCATATAATTCATCTCTATGAAGTATATAAAAAAAAGATATTTATATGACAGCAGTCCTCTCTCTCTCTCTCTCTCTCTCTCTCTCTTTCTCTGATTCTCACTCTGTCAGTCACTGTTTCCCACTTTCTTCAAGTCACACATTTTTTTCTTTCAATCTGTCCAGCCACAGCTTACTGACATGCATATGGAGTGTCCTACCCTCATATTTTAACACATTATGACCTTACTCTTTTCTGTTATTCTCTGCCAGGGGAAGACAGGCAGTAATACTTGTCACAGCAGAAAACACACAGATGTAGTTATGATCCTGTTGCAGGAATCTGGGTAATATTTTGTGATTTATTTCCTAAATGCACAACCCATGGCTAAGTTCAAGAAGTTCATTCTCTCTTTTTTTCTTTAGGTTTTTATTGCTCTTTCTTTCTGTGTCTGTCTCGCTCTAGTTTTCTCTTACTCTCTGTAAAAAGAACTGAGAACAAGACTTGTGTTCAAGGGTGAGTACATGTCGATGGATGATCATCTGTGTATGTGTGCATGTGTGTGTCTGTATGGCTATGTGTTTGGGTATGCATGTGCACTCACATCTCTCACAGTGGAATTTAATTCTTAAGAAAAGTGCCCACTCTTAAATTTACAAAGTGTATTAATGGTATAGATGTGAAGAAGTTACATGCATCAACTTGGGTTGGGAGGGTGGCCTAAAGGTTAAGGTGTTTGCCTTACAAACACAAGGTGCAGGGTTTGAGTCTCACAATGGATAATTGGCTAGGTTTAAAATGGCTTGAAAGGCCAGTTAGCTTAGTACTAATCTATCTATGAACCTAAGTGTAGTATTTATAGAGAAACAGTAAAGCAACATGCCACTAGTTATGCTAACAGTCTAGGCATTTTTTTATTTTCCTGTGATATCTCTTTAATGTTAGTCATGTCTGTGTTTGTTTACTGTATTTAGTAATCGGGTAAGCAGATTAGGTAGACTTTCACTTGCATTCTGATGCATATGTCATTACTAGTACAATAAAAAATAATGAAAAGAATAACAAAAATATACCGCATGATTTAGACTGAAACGATAACATAGCTTCCACTATACCGCATGATTTAGACTGAAATGATAACATAGCTTCCACTATACCGTATGATTTAGACTGAAACGATAACATAGCTTCCACTATACCGCATGATTTAGACTGAAACGATAACATAGCTTCCACTATACTGCATGATTTAGACTGAAATGATAACATAGCTTCCACTATACCATATGATTTAGACTGAAATCTGATTTAGACTGAAATGATAACATAGCTTCCACTATACCGCATGATTTAGACTGAAACGATAACATAGCTTCCACTATACCGCATGATTTAGACTGAAACGATAACATAGCTTCCACTGTACCGTATGATTTAGACTGAAACGATAACATAGCTTCCACTATACCGCATGATTTAGACTGAAATGATAACATAGCTTCTACTATACCGTATGATTTAGACTGAAACGATAACATAGCTTCCACTATATCGCATGATTTAGACTGAAACGATAACATAGCTTCCACTATACCGCATGATTTAGACTGAAATGATAACATAGCTTCCACTATACCATATGATTTAGACTGAAATCTGATTTAGACTGAAATGATAACATAGCTTCCACTATATCGTATGATTTAGACTGAAATGATAACATAGCTTCCATTATACTGTATGATTTAGATTGAAACGATAACATAGCTTCCACTATACCGCATGATTTAGACTGAAACGATGACATAGCTTCCACTATACCATGTGATTTAGACTGAAATGATAACATAGCTTCCACTATACCGCATGATTTAGACTGAAACAATAACATAGCTTCCACTATACCGCATGATTTAGACTGAAATGATAACATAGCTTCCACTATACCGCATGATTTAGACTGAAATGATAACATAACTTTCACTATACTGCATGATTTAGACTGAAATGATAACGTAGCTTCCAGTATATCGCATGATTTAGACTGAAATGATAATGTAGCTTCTACTATACCGCATGATTTAGACTGAAATAATAGCATAGCTTCCGCTATACCATATGATTTAGACTGAAATGATAACATAGCTTCCACTATATCACATGATTTAGACTAAATTGATAACATAGCTTCCACTATACTGTATGATTTAGACTGAAACAATAAAATAGCTTCCACTATACCGCTTGATTTAGACTGAAACAATAACATAGCTTCCATTATACTGCATGATTTAGACTGAAAAGATAACATAGCTTCCACTATACCACATGATTTAGACTGAAACGATAACATAGCTTCCACTATACCGCATGATTTAGACTAAATTGATAACATAGCTTCCACTATACTGTATGATTTAGACTGAAATGATAACATAGCTTCCACTATGAGTAGATAAAACTGAATATGCTGATGATCAAAATCCTCAAACTGTAGTCACTGAAAAAAAAATCCAAAAAAATATTTTTAAAATGTTTTTGCAGGGAAGTTTCCACCTGATTTGTGGTGGGAAGCCCCCAGACACTCCCCAAACTTATATACACTGGACTCAAATATTTCACTTTCATGGTCTCTATTTTCCTGTGATAGCAAAGGCCATGGTAGCTGTAGCTATTCTTATTTATTTGGCATGTGCATCTTATACATGTGTCTGTGATTCCTGTAAATACAGCACTACATCTTCTACAAGAAGAACACAGAACATTGGTTCAGCTGTATTGCCATCAACTTGAGCTTCAGGTTGCATATCATCCCATGGCATGTGTTTTCTTACTTTACTTTTTTCCCCTTTCCTTTCTAACCTGTGCATAGGAGATTTCAGCTATATATTTTTCCAGAATTTCCTTTATACTGTATTATGTGTATGCATTATTATACTATTTAAGGAAGGCAATTTACTTTCCAATATTTTGCCAATTAACAGCTGAGATGGTAAGAGACTAGCTCCCTGCAATGAAGTAATTCAGTACTTCAGAACTGTGAGATAGCAATCCTACTTCCTAATAGTATGTAAAACATTTCTATCTTTCTTTACACGTTTTCATGGCATTTTCACTATCTGGTAGTTCTTTCCACTAGTTCATTGCAGTCAGGTTCATGGGTTCATAGGTTCATACATTCATAGGTTCATAAGTTGTCACTAAGCTAACAACCACTAAGGCCTTTATAAGCCTAGCCATGCACCCCAAACCATTTGGGTCTCAAATATAATGAGTGTCTATATGGGGGCATAAGTTAGTAGGAAGGTAACTAAGGATTCGTAAGAAGGAGTGTTATCTGGGATTATGCATTTCTTATTGCCAGCCTCTGACCATAAAGGACATGGGGGCCAGACCCAGGGTAAATTCACAATTTTCCATCCAATTGTCAAAGTTTTTGTTTGAATAGGTTCAGGGATGGACTCAATTTTACATGTATAGGAGCCTATTCCATAGTGCAGGGATCCTTTGGGATACATATATGTCTCTCCAATCAATTCTGTTTATGTCACAAATCAAGTTCAGATCCCAGGAACTAGTGTTTCTGGTGCTGTTTGTTTTGGCCATCAGCAAAAGATCCATCAGGGCTGGGTCTAAGGAAGACCTGTAAGCCAGGCAAAGATTCCTTTTCAACAGCCTATAAAAGACTAAATACAGTCAGTGCCTTTAGGTGATCAGTATATGATAAGGTATTCATGGTCTGAATTTCTCGGTGAGAAACCTTTGTGGGAGTTCCAACTGTTGTAAGTGTCTGGTTGTACTCAATAAAAGGTCTGATAAGGGCCTAGTAGGGTGGTACTATAACTTCTTTGGACCTGGATGCCATACCCTTATGTATAAATTGGATGACATAGAATGATTTTCTTACCATCTTCACTACATGTTGGTCAAAGGCCAGATTGCTGTATACATATGTTCCCAGATCCTTTACTAATGGGTAGGGGTGTTTTATCAGTGGAGTAATTAACTCAAGTTGACAGTTTCCCAAAGGACATAATAATGCATTTTTTGGCATTGAGTTTTAGGTCATGGCTTTAGCACCAGTCATTTGTCTGTGTTAAACCTTCTTGCAAGATTTTGGTGTCCAATTTATAGTCATCTGCAAATATGGTTTACCAGAGGACTTGAAAGTTAGTCTTGACTTCCGAGAAGTAGATGTCAAACATGAGTGGGCCTAGCACAGAGCCATGGGGTACTCCACTGGTGACCTGGCTCTTGATGGAGGTGGTTTCAATGATCTGGAATTGTTGCACCCTGATTTTGAGACAGCTGGCAATCCAGCAAGTTATGTTGGGTTCTAATTGTTTTCATGTTCTAAATAGTTCTTTTTACTTGTCCATTTCCTGTCAAATAGACTGGATGTTACACGTTTTAATTGTCATGCAAGCAAATTATTTTATGAATTCTAAGTTTGAATAAAAATTATTGTCATATATGTCAACTTCAAGTACTACATGTTCAGAAAACAGGCATTAATACATTAATCACAATTGGCATTTGTTGTATTTTTCAGTTTGATCACCTCGGTGAACTTTGAAAAATAATCTATATATAAATCTAAAAAGCTTCTTTAATAAAAATAAAATATCTGTACTTACACAGATAATGGTGGCCTTTGCTTTCAGGGCAACTACGTTTTTTTTTTAATTAATATCTCTATTTTGTGACTGTTATTATGCTTTCTCTACATAAATTACAACTTCTGTTCTACTTGTTTTGTTTGAGGCAACATTCTTGGGGAGTATATCAAATATTTGATCTTTTTGTATAGTTTACTATTTCCATATGTTATTTTACATAACCCCGCGAGGCCTTGGTTTTATTTTTCTTTTATTTATTTTGTTTTTGTTTACAGAGTTTGTCCAACTGGGTATATTCAAAATACCATTTTCAACAGAGGCTCAGGGAGAAAAGCTCCAACAAATTACAAAGATTTTTAAAAACTCATTCAGTAGTACACAAGAAAAGATATTTGGCCAGATTCAATAAAGCCTGCATGGTCCATTTACACCTTGTGTGAGGCATGGTGCAGCACATATATGGTAGTGCACTGTTTTAGATTCAGTAAGTGACTCTACATGGTGTGTAGAGACATGAAAATGAGATAAACACAGTGGCATGCTAATTACAGCATAAGAAGCTGAATCGTACACTAATCAACAAATCCAAGATGGAGGAGCTATTCAACAAACTATAAAGCAACCATGCAGACTCAGTGCAAGTTTTCCCTGAGAATTCTAAAACCTACTAGAGTACAGGCATGGAAAGAAGTCTACACAGAAACAATGTTAGGGGCTGCTGTTGCTTTAATTCATATGTATGAACAATAGGCTGAAGTCTATGCTGCTACTACTACTAATAGACCAAGGCCAAGAAAGAGAAGAGTTTTCAGACCCAGTTTTAACTTATCACAATCTACATGATGTGGAAAGTGTAGAGTGCTACAGGGTGGATAGACACATTACAGGAACTCTGCAACCTCTCTCATTGTCATCTAAGAGCCAGGGTAAACTGAGGGGAGCTCATACCAGTGGTGATAAAGGTATGTGTAGCATTTAGAATTTTAGCTACAGGAACCCTTCAGAGATCAACAGGGAGCATGCTGGGGGTGTCACAGGCATCAGCATTCAGTATTCTTCTATCAAGCATTCCAGCTCTGTGAAGTATTTGAGATGGCTGTACTATTATATGGCTGTACTATTATTCTTAAATATGTGTAGGAATAAATCATTCTAATTGTTCAAACTACATATACATTTTTTATTTCCTCACATGAAAAACAACCAAAAATAATATAAAATAACCTTTTAAGTATGACCATTTAAATGGGCTGACAGATTTTTTTTTCATATTGCTAGCTTTTGACTCAAAGGTATTAATTCAGCCAGAAATATGTTAGCAACGTGTTCACAGTTCTGTTTTTTTCATTAAGTCCCATTTCTTCAGCAGTATATTTAATCATAACATTGCAGTGTGAAGATATGACTCATTTAAATGAAAACTGTATTCATTTTCAACATTGCTTGACAACAATCTATCCTACATCCTGACGTGTTTTTTGCTTTTTCAGACTTCAGTGCACTAACTCATTTCATTTTAGCTGTGCTAGCAAAGCATTTGTATTCATACTTCTGTCCTGGTTGAGGGTAGCTATGATGGCTAATGTGTTTACTTCACATACAAAAGGTACAGGAATTGACTCTCACATAGGTGTATTTGAAATAATTGCTAAGGTCTTTGCCACATATACACTAGATAAAGGGTTTGATTCTGACATCAAATAATTGGCTAGACTTGAAATGGCCAAGCAGGGCAGCTAGCCTATTACTCACCTATGGACATGCACATTCTTTTCTACATGTTTTACTTTTACAAATCTTTGAAAAATATTCTTCTTACCACAACATCTACAAAATTGATTAAATGTAGAACATTTATTTTTCCCAGGCTTATAGCTGTACCAACTGCTCAAGTCTACATTTTCATCTGTTCCATAATTCTTGTTAAACTTGTGGTTATTTTCCTCACTGCTACTACTATAACAACACTTTGCAGCTTTATTTCTTGGGTTGTAAATTTTATTTGGCTCATATTTTATCTTACACACATCTATTTCTTTCAAGTTAATTATCTTAAATTTGTAGTTTTAATTTCACTCTTTCTCCACTTGCATCCAAATTTTGGTTATGCCAGGTCTGCTTCTGTTATTAACTTTCATTTGAACATTTCCTCTATCTAAGGTATTCTGTCTCTTATTGATGAATCATGTAAGTCACTGACTTCAGAGTATTTGGCTTAATTCTTCAGCTCATTTACATATGCATCTATGGTCACTGTACAATCCTGTTATATCATTAAATGCAGCTACTGAGCATAAGGGGAGGTTAGTGTAATGGTTAAGGTATTTAACTTACAGTTACAATGTACAGGGTTTGATTCTCACATGGGGTAATTGGCTAGGCTTAAAATGGCCCAGAAGGGCTATTAGCCTAGTACTAATCTATGAACCTATGCCTTGTCATTGTTTTTTTTTTTTTGTTCACAATAATTTCTAAATTTAAATCTAATTTCCAATATTTTATCTGACTCTACTACATACCCTGAATACACTCAAACTCATTTTACAGTAGCTTGAAAGCTTCAGCCTACACATGAAAAATTTAAGCACAGACATTCATACAAAAATAGACCTAAATCCATCATAACATGAACAAATGTAATACACATGAAAGTACTTTTTCGGGGTGGGGGGGCACCAACACATCACATGTCAAAGACTTTTATAGGTTCATAGTTTCAAAGGTAGGTACAATGCAATAAGTCTGCAGACTATTTCAAGCCCAGCCAAAAAACCCTATTCAAAAGTCCCTGTAACCTCTAGGAAGGCAAGATGTCCATGCCACCCTTACTTTATTATTTTCACTCTAAAGTCACTGCACCTCACAGAAATAATGATCACTGGAACTTCTAGGCAGGAGGCAGGGACACAAATCGTACCATGTTAACACTATAAAACCTTACCACGATAGGGTGGCCCTTTTACTAAGTATTTGCAGTAGGAGGCAGGAGGAGTCTGAGGGAGATCTATGGCTACAAGAAGACAGCCAGCAAAATTCCAGATTACTATAGTGGAGCCTAGGGTTGCAGGCAGATGGAATCTCATGAC
This sequence comes from Protopterus annectens, assembly GCF_019279795.1. Lineage (NCBI taxonomy): Eukaryota > Metazoa > Chordata > Ceratodontiformes > Protopteridae > Protopterus > Protopterus annectens. Next base: position 1,469,131,793 of record NC_056725.1, read on the forward strand.
AGGGAATGGAGTAAGGTATTCCCAGATACGCTCATCCCTCTCAAGCAATGTTTCTCAAGGGTTACTTGAAAAACTAGCTTGAGTCTTCAAGGTGGAGAGAAATATCATGAAAGGAGATGCTGCCAGCACAGCTGTCTGAAATTTTGTAAATAATTATATGTCATTTGTGAATATCAACATGATTCCTATAAGATACTTGTGTTATAAATGTATTAGAACTGTAGGTTATGTGCATATCAAACTGCTGGTACAAAAGTGTGTGTTGAAAAGGTATTTTACAAAGTATTGAGCTTAAAGATGTAACCACAGTGTACCCTACTGAAAAAAAAAAACAGAAATGTACTTACATTATTGTAACTGTTTAGATGTATATATTTTAAAAATGATAACTGGGACACAAAAGGTTAACTTCAGAAAAAATTGCTGAAATTAAATTACTTTATGACCATGCAATAAAATATGTTATGGTTCAGTGCAGCGAGAGACATAATGTCTGTATTAGAAACATTTTCTGTATTGTCTTTAAATGAGGAGGAATGTACATTATTTTATGACTTCCAGGATCTGCAAAGATCTGAGGGGATGCTCTTGCGTATGCATTTTCACAGGCAGATGATAAATACTGCTAGCTTTCAGCAGTAAGAACGTCACCTGGGATAGAGTCAGATGACAATAAATGAGATCATTTTGCACAGTATCCCAGTAGTAATATTTGAGATATACTTTTGGGAAGTTTCTGAGAGAGAGAGATAGCATTCTGTATCTTGACTTTGACCCGACAAGATCCATTCATCACACATTTGCCTTGCTATGAGCAAGTCTAGGGAACAGTATAATTCTCTTAGATTCAGTCAGGAATATAGTGAAGCATAGTTTAGATGTTTTTCTTTATTTAAGACTATCCTGCAATGTTGTTTTAAATATTTTCTGTGATTTTGAACTCTTATGTTACTGTATATATATATATATATATATATATATATATATATATATATATATATATATATATATATATATATATATATATATTATTTAGTTCTGTGTTGTTCTTTTATTATTTATAATTAAATATACTTAACATTTTCATTCTGGCTGATCTTTGTGAGACATATTTAAGTTCTGAGAGTACTTGCATATTTATATGGTGACACTGTGTAGGCCACTCCTAATAGCCTTGCTCTTAGTCAAACTACCATTTGTATTAATAATAACATTATACGGTAAGATTGGACACCCTTTGTTAAGGGCCTTAAAGTAGCTGATAAGGACGTGGCCAGTGGCAGTTATAACTACCTTATAGTCTGGGCAAAAGGGGGCATAACTAGTAAACCTGTGCCAGCCTTTCACCGGTGTGTGTGTGTGTGTGTGTGTGTGTGTGTGTGTGTGTGTGTGTGTGTGTGTGTGTGTGTGTGTGTGTGTGCAAATTAAACCAAAAAGAGTGTGTGTCAGCTGCTTGGGAAGGGACACTGGTTGGACAGAGAGGGTGCTGGATTTCTTGGCTTGGCCACTCAGCTGAGATCTCAACTCTATAGCTGTGCCAGTGGGAGTCTTATTGGGGATCTGGAGAAAGAGGGAGAAACCAGCCCTGGACTGACTGTGGTCTCTGTGTGCTCTTAAGGGAAATTGCACTTGATGCAGAGAACTGCATCTGGAAATACTGTGTATGTACCTGTCATCCTCCCAATGTATGTCCCCCACTGGTGCTAATGGTGAGGATTGAGGCTCCTTGTTTACTGGGCCAGTGGTGAGGCATAGCAACACCCATCAGCCTAACTAGCCTGATCTGCAAGGCTATGGAATGGATTATCAAGGTCCTCATTATCAAGGTCATTAGCAACTTCCAAACACTCAGTCCCACCGAGTTTGGTTTCATCAAGGGGAGGTCATGCCTGTTAAATTTGGTCGACATCTTTGGGACAGTCACCAAAGACATGGATGAGGAGAAGACAGTGCACACTGCCTACCCTGACTTGGTCAAAGCCTTTGATGCTATTCTCCAGTCAGGTATAATAGATAAACTCTCCAACTAGGCATCAATCTGTATGTTACAAGATTGGTAGCAAATTGGCTCATTGATAGAACCCACCTAGTCAAAATAGGGGAAGCCACCTCAAGCAGTGGACCTTAGCCAGTAGTGTATCCCAGAGATTGGTCTTGGGGCTTCTGGTGTTTGGGATGTACTTTTCTGAGGTGTTGGCCAAAACCAGTGGGCTATGGCTGACTGAGTTTGCAGATGACTGCAAGCTGAGTGCTGTCATCAATTCTTCTAATGATGTGAACATCCCTCAAGAGGGTCACACGCAAACAAATGACTGGTGCCAGAAACATGGCCTCAACCTGAATGCCAAAAAATGCATCATTCTCCCTTTGTGTAGAGAGACATTCCCACAAATTATCACATTAATAACAAGGTCCTTAGCATGCAATCAGTCATGAGGGACTTGGGCACCCAGGTTGATAGCAAACTGACATTTGACCACCATATTGCTTCCACTGTACAGAAAGCTTTCTCCATGGCCCACCTCATTAGTAAGGGTACTCATACAGGGACAAGGAGGTCATAACATCTCTGTATTCTTCCTTTATAAGCCCCATTATTGAGTACAATGTCCCTTTCGGCATGTACCTCACAAAGCACATGCAGCAGCTGGAGATACCAAAGAGGTTCCTCTCCAGGAGAATCCAGGGCCTCAAACATCTACCCTACACAGATAGTCTAAAGGCCCTATTCCTCTACTTGGTCTCCTACAGACTCCTCAGAGGTGACCTCTGTCTGGCATACAAAGCAATCTCATACCCTGCCTTGATGGGACTGCTGCATATCCACAAGTCAAGCTCCACTCAAATAACCCACAGGCACGACCTCAACCTGGTCTGTGACATCAATAGGACTTATTGACGGGACAGATTTTTGTCCCAGAGACTCCACCTTCTTTCAAATAGACTCCCTCTCCACATCAAGCAGAATACCTAATTAACCCTTTTTAAGAGCAACCTGGATAACTCGATGAGGAACAGAAACTACACCCATGGGATTCCACCAGTGTTCCTGCTGGACAGGGGCATTGGGTGCTGACTTGTCAGAACATGGGCAAAATTCTTGGCTAGGCTTGTAAGGGTGTCAGGGCCAATAGCCTAGTAGCTTCCTATGAGCCTATGATCCTATGCAGAGAGAATTTCTCGTGGCTCAAGATAGGCCATTTTCTAACAGCAAGTTAGACTCCGGGAAATCAACCAAATGAGTATCTGACCAGAGGAAGCTTTAAGTTAAAGGCATTTTCAATAGAAAGTTTTAGTTGACATGGTTTGTCTGGATTTTTCCAAAACCATTGACTCAGTAAAACTGGAAGGTGTAATGGCTGTATAAGTTCAGGATTAAAGAATTAGATTGCTACAAGACTGAACTATAAACAAAGAAATGTGTAGTGGAAGAAACAATGCCCTAAATAAGAAATCCTGAAAAAGGCAGTATTATAGATGTTGGTTTTGGATCCAGTGCTCTTTACTGTGTTCTTTTTCAGACACATCAGATGGAATAGAGCATATGATCAACCTCTTATAGCTCAATATAAGTTGGATATGAGCAGCCACAAAGTAGTACTTGAGATCAAAAACAAGACTGGAGTAGTGTGCAGACACATTCATTTTCCACCTCATGTTCTTTGAATGGTGTGCAAGCTTGGTTTGCCACATTATAGTAGACACACCTGCTAAGTATATGTGACAGAGCTGTGTAGTGAGACAGCATTACATAGCACAGCATTGATGGGCAGATCAGTAAGGTCCAGCTTATAGGCTACTACTAGACTAACTGCCCTTGTGTGTCATTTTAAGCCTAGCTGATTAACCCACTTGAGAATCAAACCCTCCACCTTGCGTCTGTAAGGTAAACATCTTAACCCTTATGGCAACCTCTCACCCTCTGTCACTCCATAGACATGTTAGCAGACTGATAGTCATTATTACGATAATGAGAACATGTGGTCCTGTGTGAGCTCCCATTGTCTGCAGCTGAATAGCATCACTGAAAGGGGCTGTAGACATTTAGATGTGATATTTTTGCCTGTATCACAGGAAATCCATTTCTAGTAAATTCCCCCCATTCGTACAATGGAGTTATTCTTTTAAATTTTTTATGTTAAAATTCCTAATATGTCTGCTAAACAACACATTAGCAGTTGAGGGGAATTTCTGTGTTGCCAGAGATAGCATCATTGGATAGTACTCCATTAGATTCTCATGTGTTAACCCACTGTTATCAGCTGGTACTCCAAAAAAAAATAATTTCTTTGTGAATGGCTTGCCTAATGATTTGGATGTATACACCATGCATGAAGTACAGTACTTGGGCAATGGGGCAAGACAGTCTACAACATTTACATTAGTTCTGTGCTATTTTATTATATAAAACAGACTTTGATGTCTAATTTTAAGATGTTTCCAGCTTGCTCCATAGCACTCACTGTTTATAAATGGTGAACAATGAGTGTAAGATTACTTTTCAAATAATAGCACTGGATTAGGACTGTAATTAATGTAATGCTTTGTGTCATTAGGCTTCTGAGAAGTTGGACATCATGAAACATATGTGCCGTTTCAGAGCAAGCTAGAATACTGTACATAGACATAGAAATGGCAACTTTGATGATTTTGCTTATTTATTCACAGGCCTAGGAAGCTTGCACTTAACAGTAAAATATCACATCAAATAAGTCCAGATAACAGTAAAGCATGCTTCAAGAAAAGTACTTATTACTCTCAAGAGTAGAAATTAAAGTGAATAGAAATCCTATGTATGACTAAGAAGCAGACAGTGCATACTGAAGTGGGTGTACAGTGTGGTCACTGCTGTGAAGTGCAGTATCTGTAATTGCACTGTTCCACAGTATTTGAATAAAGTGATTAAGCGAGTACATTGCTCTTTATGTTTGTAAAGTCATCTTAACTCTGTAAAATATTAAGTTCTTTCCTATATCAGAAGTAAACTATGAATACTGGCTGTTAAAGCTAGAGATTAGAAGCTCCATGTTTGTTACTATTTATTATACCATTAGGAGGATGTAGATCCTTAAAACTTCAGTTTGGAGTCTCACCAATATAAAAGTATTTCAAAGAGCATTTGAACAATAAATTAAAGGCTTAAAGGAGATTTAAATGTAATGCAAGATATGCCAGTGTAAAGTCATACACAAAGAAAATGACAATGGCTTGATACAGCTACTGATAGGACTTTGAAAATAAAATTTAAATTAAGTAACACTACCCCCAGGATTCAGCAAGCTCTGCACGGCATGCAGGAATAGTGCAAGAGCTGCTGGAGGCAATATGGCCGCAGAGAGATCCAGGAACAAACTACCGGGACATGCACGGACACAGCTCCTATATGCTAATTACCCCATTTGCAGGTGAAAACCATGCAAATGAGGTGAATTAGTGATCCAGGAAGCTGGCAGCTATCCATGCAGGATTACTGCAACCTGCAGAAATGTACATGGTTAGTAATGGAGTACATTTCTACAAACTACAAAACAGAGCCATGACAGCTCCAAATAAAGTGTGTATATAATGTGGAAAGTATGCCAATGGCCAAACATATGGCCATTGACATGGAAAACAGTTTCAAAATAACAAAAAATAACTTTTATTTTGGCCGATTTCGGCTGATTAAGCATAGGGCAGTGGCACGCAAATGGGATCAGCCCAAAAATAAAACTAAAACCTTGAAAAAAGCTTTTTCTGCAAAATCACAATTTTGACATTATAATCAATGGCAGGCAGAAGACAGCAAGGCCAGTGAATAGTGGTTGCTAAGGGGGAAGGCTCAGTGTCAGACTTGTAACTAGGCATTAGCTGGCAATTCTATGCAAATGAGGGGAATGATACTGAATCACAGACTTCCCCTCATGGCTAGCCTACACCCAACTGTGTAGGTGCAGAAAACCCATGATGCAAGCCTAAGAGTTAGCTGACATCATAGAGGGGTGTGTCAGGCATACTGCAAGCTTATTGGAGCTCTGTGGCTCGGGTTTGCCCTTACCTTAGCAGAGCTAAAGAAGGGGGTATGTCTGAAGCTGCCAAGCACTCTATACATTTCCTAAATTGGTGTGCGTACCGCGCAACGGGTTTGAAATAAAAAAAAAAATTAAACCAGGAAATAGCAGCTCCGTTTGCATCAGAGCACTGGGTTTGTGCGGCGCGCCAAGGGGCTTAAACAGGAAGCCAATGGGAAGGGAAAACAGCAGTAGGAAGGCAATCAAAGAGAACTAGCATAGCTGGCAGGTGAAATGTATCAGAGTCAGCCAATTGCACAGGCAGCAGCCCAGCCCAGCACACTACTATAAACTATGCAAACACCTTTCCCTCTGGTTTTCCTCACAAACTGTACACCACTGGTGTACACAAACAGGGAAATGTTATCTAACAAAAGCAACAAAATGATAGGGGCTGCATTCTCCCTCATAAATCAACAAGTGGAAGAGGCTGAGGGTGGTGAGGATGAGAATGCTGATGACCAACCCACAGTGAGGATAATAAAAAGATTGTACAGACCCAGGGTAACCTACCAGGGGCTACATGAGCTGGATATAGTGGAGCACTATAGGGTGGACAGGGACCTTCTACAGCAAATTGTTGAGCTGTGCCGGCCACGCCCCACACACAAAACCAACAGAGGGGAACCCATCCCAATAGATACCAAGGTATGTGTAGGCTTAAGAATACTAGCCACAGGTGCCTTCCAAAGGCCAACTGGGGATATCATGAGGATCTCACAGGCATCAGCATCAAGGGTACTCCACCAGTTCCTGGATGCTGTGTCAGCACATGCTGGTGAGCACATATATTTCCTCAACACCCGTGAGGCGTTGACCAGCAATATGCATCTCTTCCACCAAATAGCAGAATACCCTGAGGTAGTGGGTGTTATAGACTGCAGACACATACACATCAAAGCATCACCCGACAAGTGGGGTAGAGTCTACATAAACCACAAGGGCTTCCCCTCCATCAACTGCCAGGTCGTGTGCGATGCCCAGGGCATTATAATGAAAGTGTGTGCTGGCAGCCCTGGAAGCTATCACGACTCCCACATCTGGCATATGATGCAGCTGTACCAGAGATTTGAAAATGGGGACATCCCATATGGCCATCTTGTGGGGGATGCTGATTATGCACTGGAGCCGTGGCTGACGACACCCATCAGAAATGCACACACACCCGAACAAGAACTCCATAATGAGGCACATGCACAGACCAGATTCATAATAGAGCATGTGTTGGGGATGCTCAAGTCATGGTTCTGGTGCCTGTACATATCCAGTGGAGCCATGCAGTATTCACCAGCTACATGTACCCAAATTCTCATTGTATGTGCCATGCTACACAATATTATCCTGTGAAAACAGCTGCAGCAGGAACAGCATGGGGCAGGGCCACACAGCTCCCCACTGTTGCCAAGGTCTGCACAGGCACAGAGTGACTCAGAGGAGGAACAACCTGAGCCTGCCCCAGTAGGCAGAAGAAGGCATGCCCAATATGTCCAGGCCTTGGCAAAGATGCACCACATAGCACATACACTGACACGGTAGGAACCCAGGGAATGACACCTCACTCCAACTCACATATACACTAAAAGGGATGCCAAACATGACACTACCTGTGCTTAACCATGTATAGGGAGTGTACTATGTGCATCCGACATAGTCAGCCCTCCAGCACCATCCTCAATACTGGCAAAGCCACAAGGTAAGTCACGCTCACTATCAATTGCTGAATGTAGTAGTATGTTCTGCTACCTTTATCTATGGTATGGATGTAAGCATGTTAGGGAATCGGGTGGTTGAGTGGGATGGCAGCAGATAGCAGACACCTATATCGGCAGCATGAAATCCTTAACAAATACTGGTGTCAACATAGTAGGCAGTACTAGACAAGGTGACAAAGCCCAATGCAGGACATGTGGCGGGCCAAATGTGTGTCCATAGGACATACACATGCATGTCAGTGAGGCTTACATACCCAACAACAGTCTCAGCCAGCAGGACAGGTGTAGACAAACACAAAGAAAGGCTGTGCTAAGGCCTCTGATTGATGGCGATGGAGAACAGCCTCTCTCCAGACATACAGACAGACTACAACAGGTCAGGCAGTGGGATGTTAGTTCTGAAGGGTAAGAAGTCTGAAACTGAAATGTAGGTCAATAAAACCTAAGAACTTTAGTACACTGATATGCCTCTAGTCTGTATGATAGGTCAGAATACAGAATGAAATGGAGTACCTGAAATACCAATACTGTCATAGCAAATGTTTACAGTTATCAGGTGTACCCCCCCACACACATTCCTATGTATAAATGTAGTAACATGTATGTGTAGGTATTATAACAGTAGCGCACAGATTACCTGAGCTGGGCAAAGTAGCAGGATAGATTGTAGCACTTGTACAATATGCAGGGCTCTGTGTGTTAGGTTGGTGTGTGTTGTATATTGTCTGAAAGTGGTCAGCATGTAGGCATGGAGGGTTGTGTCGTGGTGGCCAATGGCCAGTACTATTGATGACAGGGCCAAATTCTCACAACTGCAGTGCCAAACACAATGCATTCCAGCAAGACAAAATCCAGCAGTAATCCATACTAATTGTTTGGATGTAATATCTGTCACCATCTGAAAGATGGACATGGCATGAATGTTGGCCCAGATATACAAACAGTACATAGGTGGAAGTACCCTAGACAGATAGTGTATAAAATGTTACTGTCAAATGGACACACCTTTGGAATTGTACATACAGGTTAGCAGCACATTAGTTGACTGTGTAGTATGGAATACTGATGTCATCTGGCCAAACACCAGCAGACCACAAAAGGCACAGGTATGAAGTACTGAAAAGCTGCTGATGTCCCTGTACAAGCCAGCATAAGTGGTATGCCCCACGTATATCTGTGAGTCAGCTGCAAGTAGCTTCCATTGCACACATGCACCCAGCTCACCCCACCATCAGCCACAGGTATCTCACAGGTCTTATCCCTGCTGTTGGGAATGAGTACAATATGACCCCCACCTCTGTATGGGAATAGCCACAGAATGCAGCATGCTGAAGAGGTGTCCCATGCAGGTGTGTCCCTAGCTGTAAGCAGCACTCTGCCAGCATCCACACCAACGGATCAATAAGGACAGAAACTATTGACGTTAACAACTTGCACACCTACCCTGTCACCCCAGGGGAATATAGTGGCTTGTAGCCTGGGACTGTAGAAGTGACACAATGCACCAACCTGCTACAGATGGCCTGCATCACGACCAATAGCCCTAGAGTCCTCTGTCAAAGGCCTGTGCCTCACCTGTACTGCCAATGTATGTTATCTCATGGACTCCCAAATAACAACATAACACAGTCCACAGAACACAAATGCAAGGCCATGTTGAGAAATCCCAGCAGCATGTCCACCATGTCCTACTGCATGAACTTTGGACCAACCCCTAAATACTGCTGGGATGAAGTGATAACTATAGGGATACTTATCAGATAATGTTTGCATAATGTCTGGCAGAGGATAGAATAATAGATGGGGGAGGGAAGAAGCATGGACACCATGGAGTGTGTGAAGTTTGAAACTCAGATGTGTGCACATACTATCCCTGCCTGCAAACACAGGAATGGGTGGCTACAAACCTGCTTGTAAACCACAGTGTGAAGGGTTAATAACCAGAAGTATGAGCCCTGCCTCTGGGTAACCTGTGTGAATCTGTACAGCTGTGAGGTATGGCCACAGCAGGATATGGCCATACTGTCACGTCAATGTATGTACAAGCATGGGTTCCTCACCCACCACAGTACCAAGGTGCTGAACCATTTACACAGACCCATCAGCAAGTGTCTGCAGCTCCTCCTCCAGAATGGCATGATTGTGCAAGAATATGTAGGGTGCAGACCACAATACTGGACACAGCTTCATCCATCTTGTGTTCCCCAGAAAATTACTGCAAGCAAATATGTATACCTGTCAGTAGTTCATGACATAAAACATCACAGTGTAAAACAGTACATATGTCTAAAGATATCTGCTAACAACAAAACCATGTAGCAGAAGCAGCACAGACACAATTAGTTACAGTATCCCACTATCCTTTGCCCATTGTGACCCCATATTGTCAACCGATCTACAGATGTCATGCAGAAACAGGTTGCTAGCTGTAGGTGTATAACACAAAAGCCTGCCCTGGAGTACAACCTACCAGAAATGGATTCACACATTCAATACAGAAGGTCATACTGGGCATGTTCCTACACTTAGAGAAACAAAGCCCATGTCTGACAACAAAATACTGAAAGGTCATACTGGGCATGCTTCCACACTTAAGCCCATGTCTGGCAACAACAGTGAACTATACATCTCTGACAGTCACAGATGTTTCTGCACACACTCCACATTGCACACCGGTCATGCTTTGCACACACATTGGATAGGAATACACGCATATATCCAAGGACAACACACTATAATAGGCCAAACTTACACATACATAGATGTGTGGAAGAGAGTGACAGACAGTGATAAAGAGCTTCCAATCATGAGGCCTGTCCCACCCAGTACACATTCAATTGGTCAAAACCACATGATGTGCAAATGTCAATCACTGTAGACATTTTCTTCTGGTATCCCTCAGCACTATAGTGGCTGTGGTGCTTGTGATAACTGTGTAACATGACTGTACAAGTCATTATTCATCTAGCAGTTGTATACACGTTCCTGTTAAATGTAAACCTTTTTCTGACTGAGTGTTGTGTATGTGCTTCCAGATGAATGGTTTATGGCCCATTCACACAAACTGCACTCCCCATTGCCCTACTTTGGCAAGCCTGCTGATGTCATTCACCTTGAAATACACCTTTGGGGAAAGAGTAGTCCTATAAGCTCCATGGCACGTGCTATAACTGTGTAATGCTGTAGTGTGATGGTAGGAGTTCTAATCCCAGATATGGCAACTGTGAGACTCTGTGTGTGTGTTTGGTTTTGTGTGTGTGTGTGTGTGTGTGTGTGTGTGTGTGTGTGTGTGTGTGTGTGTGTGTGTGTGTGTAGGATCAATGCTTTTGTGGCCATTCACAGTCACTACACTTTCCATTGCCCTACTTTGGCAAGCCTGCTCATAGGTTCATAGATTGGTACTAGGCTAACGGCCATAGGGCCTCTACTAGCCTAGCCATAACAATTCCCTGGCTATTTCTTCCCACAGTATTTACTTCCCTGGACCCCTGTCTAGCAGTGCGACTGACATGATCCTCATGGTGAATTTCCTATCTCCCATCCAGTCATCAAGGTTTCTTTTGAAGAGAGCCAAAGAGGCACTCTGCTTGACATGTATGGGCAGTCTATTCCAGAGTCTGGGGATTTTCTGTGTCAGGAACCTATCCCTCCAGCATGCTTTGTTCATTGTGATGACAAGGTTTAGATCCTAGGAGCATGTGTCTCTGAGGGATTGGGATTTCTTTAAGTGTAACATGTCCAACAGCTCTGGGTTTGACATGGCCTTGTATGTTAAGCAGAGATCACCTCTGAGTAGACGATATGCAACAGAGTATAGGTGGAGTTTTTTTAGACAGTCAGCATAGGGCATCTGCTTTAGGCCTGTGATTCTTTTAGTGAGATATTTCTGCAGCCTTTCCAGTTGTTGCAGATGTCTTCAGAGATATATACCAAACGGGGCATTCTATTCTATAATGGGTCTAATGAGGGATGAGTACAGTGGGACAAGGACCTTTTTTCTGGATGAAAAGCCCTTAGTGATGAGTTGTGCCACATAGAAGGATTTCCTGACTGTTGTGGCGATGTGGTTTTTGAAGGTGAAACCACTGTCCACCTGTGTCCTTAAATCTCTTATCACACTTTCGGTGTTTAGTGTACTGCCACTTATGTGGTAATTCATGGGTATATGTTTTTTCCCAAAGGGGATAACTATACATTTCTTGGCATTGAGCTTGAGCCCATGGCTCTGGCACCAAGCATCTGTTTCTCTAAGGCCCGTTTATAGAATATCCACATAATTTGGGGATTCAATAATGGCTCCCAGTTTGCAGTCATCTGTGAACTTTGTTAGCCAGAGTCCCTTAGTGTTGGCCTGTACTTCAGAGAAGTATATGCCAAACAAGAGCAGTCCCAGGACTGAACCCTGAGGTCCACCACTTGTCACTTGTCTGGAGCTGGATTTGGAGTCAGCTACTTTTACAGTGTAGGTTCTGTCAGTAAGCCAGTTGGCAACCCATCAAGTGATGTAGTGATTAATGCTCAGCTTAGTAAGTTTATCTATGATTCCAGAGTGGGGGATGGTATTGAAGGCCTTGGTGAGGTCCAGATAGCCTGTGTGGACCACCTTACCTTTGTCCATGGCTCTGGAGACTGATTCGAAGAAGTCAATCAGGTTCAGAAGACAAGATTGGCCCTTCACGAACCCAAACTGTGTGGGGTCCAGTGTTTGAACATTGCCAAAGTCTTTGTTTATAAGTTCAATGATAATATGTTCCATGACCTTGCAGATCAGGCTTATCAGACTGATGGGGCTGTAGTTCCTGGGATCCACGGTGGATCCCCCCTTGTGGAGTGGGATAACTGTAGCTGTGAGCCACTCAGTGGGCATGAAACCTGAGTTGAGGCTATGATTAAACATGACACTTAGGTGAAGTGCCAGTTTATTTTGCAGTTCATGTAGTACACAGCCTGGGATGTCGTCTGGTCCCATGGATGCTGTATTCTTAGCTTTGGATATTGCGTTTTTTACCTGTGTGGCCATTATTACTAGAATTTGGCAATCTTTCAGTATTGAGATGGGCCCTTTAGGGGGTGAGAGGGGGGTGAAGTTTGCACTGAATCTATCTGCCAGGATATTGACAATATCCTTGGGATCAGTATATTTAATGACATCTGTTGTAGCTCAGACCAGATCTGAGCATTGCCATTTAGATTCTTGACATAGCTATAGAATGACTTGTGGTTGTCTTTGGAATCTTTGGCAATTTTATTTTCGTAACTAGCTTTGGAGGATATTTTTGAGGGATCTCAGCTTCTTACTGAGGCTGGTAAGGGTTTCCTCTTTTCTACAACAGTTTCTTCCTTTTGTTGTAAAGTTTGTTTAAGGCAAGAAACCACCAGATGTGCTTCCTTTTTTTGGAGAAGAGTGTCTTGGTTCTATTGGGGATGGCAAGATTCATGCACGAGTGGATGTGCTCATACAGTGCCTTAGTGTAGGATTCAGCAGTCGAACTTTCAGTTCCCGTCATCATGGGTGTCATGAAGTTTGTCACTTCTGACTTGAGTAGCATGAAGTTGGCTTTGAAGAAGTTTTTTACAGAGGTTTCCTTACTGGGGGGGTGGGGGTGGGATGTGGATGGCATGTGTGTTTAGCTTAGGGTCAGACCTGACCAACAAGGGGGTGACCATAGGTGTGGAGCATCGATTTCCCATGTTGGCAATGACCAGGTCTAGGATTTTGGAGCCCCTGGTGGGACTAAGGATTAGTTGATCCAGGGCATTGGAATTTATGAATTCCAAGAACCGCTGGGCAAAGGTGTTGGTACACGAGTAGTTTTCCCAGTTAATGGCAGGGTAGTTGAAATCACCCAGTATTAGGGTGTTTGGTTGTATCTTAATATTTTTCAGTATGTTTAGAAAGGTGTAGTGAGAATCTTGGGGCATGGTGGGGGTTCTGTAGCAAGCTACAATTTGGATTGCACTCTTACCTAGTGTTAGTTGGACCTGGAGAATTTCAGATGCATTGCGTTGGGCAACTAGCCTGGTGTTGTGAATATCCTTGGTGAATATGGACACTCCTCCACCTTTAGTGTTTCGATCCTGGTTTGGTGGCCAAAAAGTGTGGTAAGAGTTGTAGCCTGGTATTGCAGGGGTGCTCTCTGGAGCCCTGAACCAGGTCTCAGTTACTGCACAGATATCGATGTTCACCATTTTTAGGAGTGCCTCGAGAGAGTGTATTTTGAGGTTTAGACTTCTAGCATTGATTAGCATTACCTTCAGATTTTGCATGCTTGTACCTGTTATGGTGGTGGTTTTGTCCTTTGACCTTTGCCTAAAAAAGGCACTATAGGGCTGGCAAGAGCCGAAGCAACTAACCTGAATCCCAGGGGTGACAGGTGTAGACCATCTCTGGCAAAGTATCGCGGTCTGTCGATCATGTTGTCCCAGGCAGACAGATACTGGATCCCCTTTGAATGACACCAGAAGCTTAGCCAAGTGTTAAAGTCAATCATTTGTCCTCATACTGTGGTATCATTCTGGGCAAAGACAGGATGTTACTCAGGCCTAGGGTCATACCTGCCTGGGCCACATGATCAAAGACCTCTTCCATGTCTCTTTTCATGTTGTCCAGGAAGGTACGTCTCAAGTCATTCACTCCAACATAGACAATGACAGAGTCATATTTGTACTTGTTGTGGAGTGACTTGAGTGCATGTGTTATGTGGCAGATCCTGGCACCGACAGGCAACTGGCTGTAATTTTCTCCTTGTTCAGCCTGGTGAGTGGGACATCAGTGTGCCTGACTATAGTCACCTATGACTGCAGTGTTGGGTACGTTGTCTTGCCTTAAGGGCTGTTATTGGGTGGCACACTGGTGTTGTGTGTGACGCTTCGGTTGTGAGTGGTGTTTGTTTGAGTTTCAGCTTCGGAGGTCCTTGTTGCTTGGCCAGGTTACTGTTAAGGGCCTCCACATATGTAAGTTTAGTGTTGGTATGTGTGGGTGTTAGTGGTGTGGGTTTAGAAGGGCTATGTGTTGCTTGAGGTGTGGTGCAGGTGTTAACCTTCTCCTCTTGACTGTCTAGCACAATCTTGGGTGAGGCAATTGCTGCATTGCCCCAGTATGCCCAGATTCAGCAGGTGGACAGGAGAAATCACCAGAAGCTGACCCTTGGACATGCCTGGTTTGGTGCTTTTTTTTTGTAAAGTACAAGAGCTGTTCTCCCTTACCTTAGCAAGGTACTTTGCAATTATGGGCTGTTTAGTGCCTGCAATTAATTTCTCCTTATTAACAAGAAGAGTTGAGGGCTTGTATCAGTTTAAGACTTCCTAGTGCTTTCCAGCAGGTTTTAAACCAAATGCTAGTCAGAGGGATGCTTAAAGGTAAGATAAAAAAATGGTTTATCCTAAACACTGCAGTGTGCACTAGAGGAGTTAGATGTGAAAGTAGATTAATTATGTTTTACCTGTCGAAAAAGTTAAGTTTTAGTGGAGAGTCACTATTTTTAAAACAGCACGACAGATTGAAATGGGGTGGCCACTTTTATATTGTGGTACTATGAAATACAGTAGGATGGCCAGTAAATTTAAATAGTTGAAGGGGAGTGATTTCACAAAATGATAATGTTGTGCTTACTCACACAAGCCAGTAAAACAGAGAGGAAATTAGATAATGGTAAAATTAACATAAGGGGAAGGCAACTAGAAAGACAGTGGTGTTTAAGAACACTACAGTAACCAAGTGGGAGGGTGGGGAAAAAATTCTGTCTGACTCACAAGAGATAGAGCTGCAGTCTCTTTTCAAGTTTGAATATACAGTTAAAAGCAGAATACAAGTAAAACACAAGGTTAATAAAACAAATCACAGTATTCAAAATAGAAAAAGGCAATAAAGTAATACAACAGATAAAAAGCAAACTAACCTTTCCCTCACAGCAAAGTGTAGCAGAGTCTGGGTTAGCCTTTCTATTAAATCTCTGAAATGTTTTATTTTACCACTTAAATAGAAGGTTTAGTTCCTAGCTCCACCCCCTCAGTTCACAGATGATTAACCTTAACCGACCTGTTCTATTGACCTGTACTAATTTCTGCCTGACTCACAAGAGACAGAGCCATGGTCTCTTTTCAAGTTTTAATATGCAGTTAAAAGCAGAAAACAAGTAAAACACAAGGTAAATAAAACAAATCACAGTATTCAAAATAGAAAAAGGCAATAAAGTAATACAACAAATAAAAAGCAAACTAACGTTGCCCTCACAGCAAAGTGTAGCAGAGTCTGGGTGAGCCTTTCTAGTAAAGTTATTGTCATTCACCTTGAAATAGACCTTTGGGTAAGGAGTAGCCCTCTAAGCTCTGTGGCGTCTGCTATAACTGCGTAATGTTATAGTGTGATGTACTAGTTAGGTAGGAGTTCTAATTCCAGATATGGCAATGGTGAGACTGTGTGTGTGTGTGTGTGTGTGTGTGTGTGTGTGTGTGTGTGTGTGTGTGTGTGTGTGTGTGTGTGTGTTTGTGTGTGTGTGTGTAGGGATCAATGCTCTTGTGGAAATTCACAATCACTACACTTTCCATTGCCCTATTTTGGCAAGCCTGCTGATGTCATTCACTTTGAAATACACCTTTGGGGAAGGAGTATCTCTATAAGCTCCATGGCACATGCGATAAATGCAGTACGCTCTAATAACAATACATGGCAAAGTAGGAGTTTGAATCTCAGCACTGTCAAGTGTGTGTGTGTTGTGGTTATCAGTATCCTGTGTGGAGATAGCTGTGATTGTGTAACAACAGGACTCATTGTGGGGTAGGTTTTGCAAATTTCTTATATGGAGGACCTATTATATGTCACAATGTACACCTTACAAGGACAACAGATGTCAAACAGCAGAGAGGCTGGTGTAGACAATCCATACCCCTACATGTGACATTATGTATTGTGAAACAATATAGGCATCCATTGCATTACCCAGAGAACACTCTCCACCCATGTCTCATACACAAACACACTTGGCTTGGCAACAACCACTATATTGATAGTTCCATGCATATTGCCCACAGATAGTAACCATGATGTGATTGCAGTGGACTACAGAGGGCATAGCACCCTATTCCATCACTACAATAGGCAAATACTTGCTTACAGTGGTCCTTTCCTATGTTCCCCACTGGACACCTGCAACAAGTGTAGAGTCAGCAAATGTAACCCACAAAGGAAATACAATGCCTCATACACATGCCCTGTATGGACAGATGCCACTAACACCAGTGAAAACCTGTATTATGCTGTCAATGTAGGTGCAAGATCAACTTGAGTTCCATAGCCACTTCTCACCAGATGAGGTCAGGAATGCCACATCAGATGATAATCTGTCCACACAAAATGACCCAGACACTCCAGGTACACTTCTACATGTCACAGAACATACATGTGGGACATGTGCACATCTCAGACACCATCCATGTTTTGGAATATAGAACACATATGTGGCAAGCATTGCACAGCACTGATCACCTTCAATGGTAACAAAGATGAGTGGATGGTGAA
>NC_056725.1:1469154071-1469174071 GCF_019279795.1 Protopterus annectens
ACCACTGGGCTTCCGGATATTGGCTAAGGCTCTTGCCACCCCATAGTGCCTTGTTTAGGCAAGGCTCAAAAGACAAACCCACCTCCTTAGAAAACAAAAATGGAAAAAAACTAAGGGTAATGCTGCTCAACGCCAGAAGTCTAAATCTCAAGATGCAGGCACTCGATGCACTCCTCAGTATGGAGAACATCGACGTCTGTGCAGTAACTGAAACCGGGCCAAACCACAAAGGAAGGGGGAGTGTCCATATTCATCAAGGACACCCACACCTCCAGGTTAGTAGCAACACACGAAGCATCAGAGACCATACAGGTGCAACTAGCCATAGGCAAAACTGCTATACAACTGGTAGCATGTTACAGACCACCCTCCCAATCTCAGGAACCCCATGCAGCCTTCCTGAAGACATTGGAGGATATGAATGTATCACAAAATACCATCATACTGGGAGACTTCAACTACCCAAACATAGACTGGGTACATTATTCTAGCCCTAACATCCTAGCCCAAAGGTTCCTGGAATTCATAAATTCAAATGCACTGGAACAACTAGTCACCTCTCCCACTAGGGGAGATAATATACTAGACCTGATCATCACAAACATGGGGACAAAATGCTCCACACCAGAGGTATACCCCTCACTAGTGAGATCTGACCACAAACTAATCACCCTGGATATACATATCCCACCTCCACCCCCAGCACAAAAGACCACAGTGAAAAACTTCTCAAAAGCAGACTTTGCTCTTCTTAAGACTGAGATGGTATCCTTTAAGCCCACTGGGCCAGTGGATACCACATCCCACAATGCCGAATCTTTCAGAAATGCTTTCTATGGACATCTCCAAGAATGCATGGATCATGCAATCCCAAATAAATCCAAGTCTCTCTCCACCAAAGGCAAGCGTCCTGTCTGGTGGACCTCAGCCATTAACAAATTGTATAACAAAAGAAGGAAGCTACTGCACGTCAGAGCAAAATCCCATAAAGGGAAGACATCTCTGATCAACATTAGCAGAAAACTACGTTCTCTCATAAAAACATCCAAGGCCAACTTTGAGAGAAAAATCGCTAAGGACACTAAAGATAACCACAAAGCCTTCTTCAGCTATGTTAGAAAACGGAAACCCTCAGATATGCTCAGAGTTAGTACACAACAACAAAAAATACACTGAACCCACAGATATTCCCAACATTCTGGCTGACAGGTTCAGTGCAAATTTCTCCCTCCTCACCCCAAAAGAAGAAATACTTATCCCAGCTGAATGTAATCTCCCTGTCATCTCAGATGTCCAAGTGAGAGCCGCCCTCACCAAAGCTAAAACCACAGCATCAATGGGACCTGACAGTATCCCGGGTTGCGTGCTACGTGAACTCCAAGAGGAGCTAAACCCGCACATAAAAATGCTATTTAACCTTAGCCTTACTACAGGATATGTACCTGAACAATGGTGTACAGCAACAGTGGTCCCACTCCACAAAGGGGGTACCTCTACAGACCCTGGGAACTACCGCCCCATAAGCTTAACCAGCCTGGTCTGCAAAGCTATGGAAAGAATCATTATGGAACTCATAAACAGAGACATAGGGGACCTATAGACACTTGACCCCACCCAGTTTGGCTTTGTAAAGGGCAGATCCTGCCTTTTGAACCTGGTTGACTTTTTCGAAACAGTCACTAGATCCATTGATGAGGGCAAAGCAGTCCATACAGCCTACCTGGACTTGGCTAAGGCCTTCGACACAATACCCCACTCAGGCATCATAGATAAGCTCAACAGCTTAAATGTAAATCCTTATGTCACTAGATGGGTTGCAAACTGGCTAAAGGACAGAACCAATAAAGTTAAAATCGCTGGAGCAATGTCAGACTCAAAGCCAGTCACAAGTGGTGTCCCACAGGGATCTGTCCTGGGACCCCTCTTGTTCAGCATTTATTTCTCAGATGTTAAAGCAAACATGGGAGGGTTGTGGCTGACAAAGTTCTCAGATGACTGCAAACTAGGCGCCATAGTCGATACACCAGCGGACACATACATCCTACAAAAAGGCCTCACAGAAACGGACAACTGGTGCCGGAGTCACAGCCTTAAACTAAATGCCAAAAAATGTATAGTCATCCCATTTGGGAAAAACAAAGTACCCACAAATTATCACATAGACAGCAACCCACTGAGTATGGAAAAAGTAATCAGAGACCTAGGGACCCAAGTCGACAGCGACCTCTCATTTGACACCCACGTTGCGAAAGTGGTTAGAAAAACATTCTACCTTGCACACCTCATCATGAAGGGATTCACATCCAGATCCAAGGATGTCATTGTACCCCTATACTCCTCCCTCATCAGACCCTTGATTGAGTATAATGCCCCATTTGGTATGTACCTCACCCGGCATTTGCAACAGCTGGAGAGACCACAAAAGTACCTCACCAAGAGGATCAAGGGTCTCCAACATATGTCTTACTCTGCCAGACTAAAGAAACTTCAGCTCTATTCAGTAGCATACCGCCTGCTCAGAGGTGATCTCTGACTGACGTACAAGGCCATGTCCAATCAGGATCTGATGGACATGCTCCAGCTCAAAAAATCCAAATCCATCAGGACCACGAGAGCTAAAGACTTAAATCTCGGCACAAGTATGAATAGAACATGCTGGAGGGATAGATTCATAACCCAGAGGCTTCCCATGCTTTGGAACAAGATCCCAGTTCATATTAGGCAGAGCCCCTCACTGACTCTCTTCAAGGGAAATCTTGATGAGTGGATGGGAGATCGTAAGTTTACCCCAGGGGTCACATCTGTGTCACTGCTAGACAGGGGCACAGTAAACTAATTCTATTATATAAGGGGACCTTCATTGTGTCACTACTAGACAGAGGCACAGTATTCTAAATTTATTCTGTACATTTTTGTACCATTTCATGGGGTGGCAAAAGCCACATCATTATGGCTAGGCTTAAAAAGGCCCCAGGGCAGATAGCCTAGTACTAAACTATGAAACTATGAAACTATATATATATATATATATATATATATATATGTGTGTGTACATTTGTTTGTGTCTTTTGGCTTTTCCCAGTTAGGGATCGCCACAGCGGAACTCCGGTCCGCTAATGATTGGCAGCTGATTTTTATGTACCGGCTTGCCAGGCCTGATGCCCATTCACACATGTCTCCACGCAGAAGACGCTGTAGCTGAGAATTGAACCAGACAGCATCTTAATGTGAGGCGACAACGCTACCGCAGCACCACCACTGCAGGTATCATTATTTATATATATATATATATATATATATATATATATATATATATATATATATATATATATATATATATATATATATATATATATATACAGATGTACACACACACACATGTAGAAATATGTGTACATGTACATATACATATATATTCATATATATTTATTTATATACATCAGTATATTGTGTTATATATATATGGTCATGATGTATGGATCTGTGTATATATATATATATATATATATATATATATATATATATATATATATATATACACACACACACACACACACACACACACACACACACACACACACATATTTATATATATATCCATATCCTTGTTATGTATAAACATGACTGTTGTATATGCCTTCCCTGATGTATCACACCATATTTATCTGATATGTGTATATTTAGATACAACATACTTGATTCAACACTAATATCACTAACAAGTACTACACAATTTTAGAAGACAAAGCAGTTGTTCAGTACTATTCAGTATGTGTACTGACAGATATATTAGAAAAACAACAACTGTTTTCACAGCTGTGATTGCTTAGTGGTTACCTGCTGTGACTGTAGTGTACAGTGTCCTGGGTTCAAGACCTCCAAGGGCTGTTTATTTTGTTGCTGGGCAGAACATGGGCTGTTGAGTACAGAGTGGTTAAGGCACTTTTCAGCAGCTTTAAGTGAGTTTGTGCAGGTTTGTGTGATAGCAAGCTCTGCTAACGTATGGTTAAACATACAGCCATGTACACTGTGTAAGCTTCCCTTACCAGTGCGCAAATCTGGTTAACATTTATATTGCAGCAATGCTGAAACATGCTAAGCATGACCCAGCCCTGGTAACCAGTGCTTACATTCCGATCTGATAAAATATCATGGTAATAACATCTTTAATAGGTGTATTTAATGCCATGTACATAACATGCAACTATGTGCTGTCATTACAGTTGCAAGGGTTATGAGTCTACCGTCTGGGAAACCTGTGTATATATAGCTTGTACAACACTCTTTTTCATTTGAATGAGTTACATACATGGGTAGTATTCCAGGTTATATGCAGTCACACTGGCATGCATTGTATCATTATGTTACTACTGTTGACAGTGCTTTCTCAAGTAAGAGTAGACTGCTTATTGTAGCACTGGAACCAAACACCCCTGCATGCAAAGATGGAGTCTGAGTCCTCACTGTCGTGTTCCTGGTGTGTGAGCTGTGTCTCCTTAAATATTTCCTACTGGATATTAATCTGACATGTGGATATTAACTGTAGACTACTGTGGGTATAGCACATGTCAGTGAGGGCTACTGTCATGTAGTAATGGCATACCTATCGGTGTCAGATGTCTATCTGTCAACACATTCATCCTAATGCATAACCAGAGAGATAAGAGCAAAATAATATGAATACAGAGTGCAGCTGGTTGCAGTACAGTGAAATAGAATAAATGTAGAAACTGCACACAACTTACAAAGCAGAAACTTAAATGAAAATAAAATAAAATAAGGTAAGCGCTTTCACGACTCACAGGCCACTTCATCAGACAATGCTAAAGCTAAGGTCATATCCTTATATAGTGCTGTGCAATCATGTGGTACAATTAGACATTTAAAGAAGTAATACTCATAAGCAATATGCAATCATGTGATACAATTAAGAATTAAAAGAAGTAAATATTCATAAGCAATGAAAAATATTAAAATAGTTAGTACTAAAATCCATATATAATACATAAATAAATTAATAAATATATATTTAAAAGTCTACAAATTAATTGTGAATTTTTCACAAAATATATAATGTTTAATACTTATGTTTAAGAGGTCGTGCTTTTAAAAAAGGTTTCAGGGAAGACATATTATTTAAGCCTGGAAATTTTTCTGCATTAAATAAAATAATCCATTTTTGTTTGGCAGCTTCAGTACAGTTTTCTAAATCACCACCTCTAATAGTATTGTCAATGATTTGTAGAACTAAAATTTTAAAAACGTGATGAATCTGTATGCATAACATGAGTAGCTAATGCATTAGTTGCCTTTTTATTTCTAATGTCTCTGTTATGATCCAAAATTATATCTTTAAATGACCTATTAGTTTTCCCTATATAGTAGGCATGACAAATTTGGCAGAAAGTAAAGTAAACAACATTTTCAGTTTTGCAGTCAGCATAGTGATGCAAAGAAATTTTAAAGTGACAAGTGGGATGTGTGTAGAAAGCATGACTACAAATGTACTTGCAAGCAGAACAGTTTCTACATGAAAAAGTGCCTATTCTATTAGAAATTGGGCTAGTGGAATGCATAGATTTATTGCAGAGATGCTGTTTAAGTGATTTGTTTTTCCTGAAAGAAAATTATGGGGTATTACCAAAGATGTTCCAATGTTTCTTAATAATGTTACAATAACTATCAATGTTTCTAGAGTATTGTAAGGCCACTCTAAATTTATCTAAAGGTTGAGTTAGAGGTTTAACTGTCATTTGTCTATTATTAGTAGTATTTAAAAATGGTTTACATCTAGTGGCTCTGTGTGTCCATGCTTCTTGAATGATATTTTCTATGTCAATTTCTGAATATCCTCTTTCCAAAAATTCAGATTTAAGACCTGTAAGGGCTTTCTTGGCATCTGTATCATTATTATGTAATCGTAGTATCCTAAATACTTGCCCCTAAAGCACATTTCTAAAGATATGTCTAGGATGCATGCTCTTTTTATGGAGAATGGTATTCTTTTTAGTGGGCTTCTTGTATATACTACTGGAGACATTGTTAAGTTCAGATTTAGTAAGTAGTACATCAAGAAATTCAATTTGACTATCAGAATAGTTACATGTAAACTTGGGAAAATGTTTAGTACTATGCATGAATGTGACAAATGGTCTAGTTCTACTAGATCTCCTTTCCATAACACAAAAATGTCATTCACAAAGTGCACATACCAAAGAATATGATCAAAGTATTGATTGGTCGGTGTAAGAATATATGTGTGCTCCCAGTGTGCTAAAACAAGGTTGGAGTACATATTGTCACAAGCTGTGCCCATCGCTACACCAACTTTTTGTAAATATATGTCATTTTCAAAGACAAAAATATTGTTTTCAAGCACAATTTCTAAAAGTGCACATATTAACATCACTTTACTAGCTAAAAAACAATTAACAGTTATCAATACCTAAATCATTAGGAATACATGTAAAAAGTGATTCTACATCAAGTGTAACAAAAATGTGATCACTATTAATAGTTAACAAATGAGTGTGAAGTCTTTCAAGGAAAGACTTTGAATCTTTCAAAACAGTATGATGTGTCTAAAACTGTGTGCAAGTTGTTCTCTAGATAAATTGATAGAGGCTCAGTACACCAGCCATGGCCTGCTACAATTGGTCTCAATTGTGTCAATTGGGTGTTGTAGTTCTTATGTATTTTCGGTAGTCCATAAATTGAAGGAATTGAAGGATGGGCTATATTAAAAAATTTAAATAATTCATCATTAATAAGATCTGTCATTAATCAAATATCAAAACATGATGCTGCTTGCAATAGGCTTAGACATACATTGATAAGTATTAGTGTCATTTAATAGAAGCATCATTTGTTTGAAATACAATTCTTTGTCTAAGACTACAATTCCTCCTCCCTTATCAGCTGGTTTAATGACAAGTGACTGTATATTTCTTAATTCATTTAAGGCTGGAATATCACTGCTAGTCATATTATAAAATTTACATTTAGTTCCTTCACAAAAAAGCTGTCTAAAATCAACTTCACAAAACATTGATAAAAGATTGTACTACTGAGTCAATAATTAGACTATATGTACTAGGTTTTCTAAAGGAACTTGTGTGATTGACATTATTGCTGGAAAAAATAGTTTTTAAAGTCAGTTGTCTTCCTAAAAGTCTCAGGTCTTTAAGCATTTCGGCATGGTCTGCCTTCTTTGAAGGAATAAATGATAGACCTTTATTTAGTAAGGAAGTTTGTTCCTGTATTAAATCAATAGAAGAAATGTTAAAAATCAAACCTGTGGTTACTGGTGTCTCCTTTTTACCATTGACTGATTTCTGTCTGTGCTTCCAGGTCGCTGTAAGCTCCCTTTTCTCGACCTGTTTCTCGAGCGGTCCTTGATTGGTAGGGGGTCTTTTATTTGTAAAAATACCTCAGAAACCTTAGTTTCAGTCATAGAGAACGTATTATTTAAAGTAGTTGGTTCAGTAAGCCCAAAGGAACCCTTAATAGCACAAAGCCTGGAAATTTTTCTGCATTAAATAAAATAATCCATTTTTGTTTGGCGGCTTCAGTACGGTTTTCTAAATCACCACCTCTAACAGTATTGTCAATGATTTGTAGAACTAAACATTTTAAAACATGTGATGAATCTGTATGCATAACATGAGTAGCTAATGCATTAGTTGCCTTTTTATTTCTAATGTCTCTGTTATGATCCAAAATTCTATCTTTAAATGACCTATTAGTTTTCCCTATATAGTATGCATGACAAATTTGGCAGAAAGCAAAGTAAACAACATTTTCAGTTTTGCAGTCAGCATAGTGATGCAAAGAAATTTTAAAGTGACAAGTGGGATGTGTGTAGAAAGCATGACTACAAATGTACTTGCAAGCAGAACAGTTTCTACATGAGAAAGTGCCTATTCTATTAGAAATTGGTCTAGTGGAATGCATAGATTTATAGCAGAGATGCTGTTTAAGTGATTTGTTTTTCCTGAAAGAAAATGATGGGGTATTACCAAAGATGTTCAAAAAATTAGGGAAGGCACTTAAAATGTTCCAGTGTTTCTTAATATTGTTACAATAACTATCAGTGTCACTAGAGTATTGTAAGGCCACTCTAAATTTATCTAAAGGTTGAGTTAGAGGTTTAACTGTCATTTGTCTATTATTAGTAGTATTTAGAAATGGTTCTAACTCAACCTTTAGATAAATTTAGAGTGGCCTGACAATACTCTAGTCATGCTTTCTACACACATCCCTCTTGTCACTTTAAAATTTCTTTGCATCACTATGCTGACTGCAAAACTGAAAATGTTGTTTACTTTGCTTTCTACCAAATTTGTCATGCATACTATATAGGGAAAACTAATAGGTCATTTAAAGATAGAATTTTGGATCATAACAGAGACATTAGCAATAAAAAGGCAACTAATGCACTGGCTACTCATGTTATGCATACAGATTCATCACGTTTTTAAATTTTTAGTTCTACAAATCATTGACAATACTATTAGAGGTGGTGATTTAGAAAACCATACTGAAGCCACCGAACAAAAATGGATTATTTTATTTAATGCAGAAAAATTTCCAGGCTTAAATAATATGTCTTCCCTGAAACACTTTTTAAAAGCATGACCTCTTAAACATAAGTATTAAACATGCATTATATACTTTGTGAAAGATTCACAATTAATTTATAGACTTTTAAATATACTCTTGGCCTACCTGTATACTACTCTAACTCTATATAAAAAAAAAAAAAAAAAAAACTTGTTTTTAGCTATCTCTGCATGTTTAATTAGATAAAAATATGTATTCATTTATGTGTGTATTATATATGGATTTTAGTGCTAACTATTTTAATATTTTTCATTGCTTATGAATATTTACTTTTTTTAATTCTTAATTGTATAACATGATTGCATATTGCTTATGATGAGTATTACTTCTTTAAATGCCTAATTGTACCACATGATTGCACAGCACTATATAAGGATATGACCTTAAATTTAGCATTGTCTGATGAAGTGGCCTGTGAGTCATGAAAGCGCTTACCTTATTTTATTTTATTTTCATTAAAGTTTCTGCTTTGTAAGTTGTGTGCAGGTTCTACATTTATTCTAATGCATAGCCAGTTTGCTAGCTGATGTATGTCTGTCCTCTGTACAGATATGCAGATGTCAGGTATCCATCTTGTCTACTTACAGGCAATCTATGCTTGACTGACACTGACATGTCTGCCCAGCTGTATTATGAATGCCACAGCTAGGAATCCACACCCTGTATGTAACACATGCCATGGATACCTCAACTACACTACCACAGTCAACAGAACATGCTTGGCTACAGGTCTCCAAGAAAGACACTGACCATGTTATGTAATATATGCTGTATGCATGTCAACTGGAGCACTTCACTGGCCCTCTGCAAGAGGCAACCAGATGATTGGCTGTTGCATGTAACTTTCACCCTGAGGATCACCCCTGTAGTATCTGTTAATAGATGGCCTGCTAGCACATGGCAGGTGGCATGATACCTCTGTACACACATCTCCTACACTTTCCATCTCCATATGGACAATAGCCTGGTACAAACCTATGAACACCTGCCCCCAATGGACCCCAGTACTTGACAAATGTGTACGTGTGCATTACTGAGACTAACGGTGTCTGTGTGTTTGTAGACCTGTAATTGAGAATACCCCGAGGCCCTTCACACACACCACACCCCCCATTTCCATAGTTAGATGTGGCTGCTTCTGTAACCGACATTACATGTACCTTGTTACACTCTTCTCCCTGAAGGCTACCTGGGGCTTGCAGTACCAGTACAACACTATTGTACAAATGGGTTGATAGGCACGGGATACCCTCTGAGTTTTGGCAAGTGTGTGTATGTGTGCACATGTGTATATTTGTAGGATACAGCATCCTGAGGCCACATTCTCCTAATACAATATGCCTTGCCCACAGTATTAGGGATAGCGATGTTGCTGACCGTAGGAGAGCCATTACAATGCATCACCCTGCTATCCCTGTGGCATGTAAATTAGATGCATGTCCCTGTAGTAGCACTGTTGGGATAGACAAGGGGTTGTATTGCAGTCCAGGTCAATGTGTGATGGTGGGTATGTCAGAGTGTTATCATGGGTTTCAGTGCATACAATATCGACTGTGGGGTGTGGGTGCTGGGTATACTGTCTTTACACCATGGTACCTGCAGTACATGTCCCATGTTTTACTGTATAGGGAACACTGTCACCATCAACCATACAGGTAACTGATAACACTATCCAGCCCAGTTATGCATGTGCTGTGTGCAACTTATCTGTAACAGAATGGACACACTGACAAGGTAGTTAGCATTGATAAGCCCAGGTTTCTCAGATGTGTGTATGACTGTTATGTGTTTGTCAATGTGTATATGACAGTATGTCACACTATGTATTGTCCATAAACAACCAGTACGTCCCCCATTACCATACTGTACAGGCCTGGGGATGTTCTTCACGTAACATGTAACCTGGAAAACACCTCATCCTAAAAGCTGTGTGGTGTGTGCAATTAAGGCCACACACATCAGTAGCACAACATATGTAGGTAAAGGTTCTAGTCCCAGTGTTGCCAAGTAAGAGTGTGTGTGTGTATGTGAAGAAATCTACTTCCATTTGCAGAATATATATGTCCCAGGAGGTCATTTATCCAAGAACTGCCTGGTATATGCTAACATTTTAAAGGTATCATCCTGTGGAAATACATTCCATCTCTACTAGTGATAGATGTGTAAATGCCTTCTTCCCCACTGTATAGGTGTACAGCGATACGGGGTTGGTATATATAGCTGGGTGTGGCCTTCTGGACACAGTCACTATCATTGCAGTTACTGTTGAGTGTATTCCCCCACTTAGCTGGCCATACTACTGTAAAGTTCATGTTAACAGGTTGTGTAGTTGTCTACCACACTATCTACGGTTCTACAGCACCTCTCATCTTCCAGTGTGTAGGGCTGTGCCACCCACACCAGTACACCTATGTTTACTGAGTTGAGGATTGCACTACATTGGGGAAGGGGACATATACCCTGCCAGTACGATCGTCAATGACAATAAACTAGCAGACTGCTTATTTCCCAATTTGTTGTTGTGCCTATTCTGTCTTGGTGGAATTACACAGGATAAAATGGGTTCCTTGCACAGGTACATACATCCATGTGTACAGTATTCTCTGTGTATTGCATCAACACCAAAGCCTATGTGTGTGTTATACACAAACATGTGGTGTGTACCACCCAGTACACTTACCATTATCCACTGTAGAAGGGCTGCTGACATCAGCCACCATGCACTCACCTATATACACCACCACCAGACCTATCGGCCATGTGGCACATGCAGTAACTGTTATACAGACCTGTGACATGTGTTCACCTGTACCCAGGATATGGCACAGTCAAGGTGTCACCACAGTGCCATACCCCTTGTAGGATACAACAACAGTCCATCATTTTGTTGACACATGGACACCTACAACACAAATGGAATACATTGTGGAGACCACAATCACTCAGTGTTAATAACAGCTATAATGCATCATGGCTGGATAGCTACACTTCCTGATATGTAAGCATTAAACTTTACTGCTGACAACATGTTACACAGCATTACATTGGTACACCATAGTACAATCACCCTGTGCATCAGAACCATATTAGTCTGTCCCTGCATCGATGTTGTGGATGACAGGGATATGGCACAGGTATCATCATTTGCATAGGGTGTGTTGTTGCTTGCCGGAGATCAAGGCTGAACCATACATTTGACACCATGTGTGGGAGTGAGGGGGTTTAATTATTAATTTGGCTGTGGTGATGTGGTGTGTGTAGGTATGGGGTTGCCCTAGCAGTGTTGGTATTATGTGTGTGTATGCATGCACACAGTTTTTCCATGTGGCTTCCCTATACAGGGGTTTGTTGGACAGCTGCAGACCATACCTGGCAGAGTGTGCAGTTCACCATCTCCAGCCACAGACACAAGAACTGTGCCTGCCAGGGGTTCCATGGGCACCACCAGGTACAAGCCATGATATGGTACTCTCCCCTGATGATGACATGTGTCTGCTGGATCTGGATCCCTCTTGGGACTGGCCAGGGCCACGTTCATGTGGCCTGCTGCAGTGTGGTGTGAACAGTGACCCCCCCTGCAGTGCTGGGGATGGTACTTCCACTACGGGAGCGGCTGTGTGTTCTGGCACATCCATGTCAACCTCCAGCTGTTGCTGTTGCTGGCCTAAGTCCACATGGCTATCACACCAGTCCCACCATATGCTCGAGCACAGACATTCCATGGTTGAGGATTCCCACCATCTCATCCAACCATCTATCCATGACCTCTGAAAAATAACAGGGCATCTGCAAGATCATAAATGTTGTCAGTAAAAGCTGAACAAATAGCCCTCTGCGGCCTTAGAGCCTGTCTGGTGTACCGTTCCATACATGCCTGCTCCTCCATGATGGCCTGAAACATGTGTCTGGTGGTACCAGATGTGGCACTTCTGCCCTCCAATGAGCACTCCTGTACATCTGCTTATGTGGTACCCCACCGGACATCTGGCTATGACTGCTGTGTCCAGAGAGACATGCCATAGATACCACACTGTCCTGTCCCATGCCACCAACTACCAACTGTCCCTCAGCTATGACTGTGTGTAGGGATGTGATGGATAACAGTAGGATGTCAAACGATAGTGCAGCTTCAGCCCCTGACAACTCTGCCTGTGTCTCAGCACACCTATCCTCATTTTCAGTGTCTGTATGGACACCAACATCAGATTGCCTGCAGGAGGTACCCTGACCCACCTCGCCACCTATGAGGGGAAAACAAGAAATGCACTTTAAGACATGTATGTCATTGCTTAACAGTGCACACATACACACACACACACACACACACACACACACACACACACACACACACACACACACACACACACACACACACACACACACATCCTGACATTCCTCCATACTACTTACCTGTCCCTGACTTTACAGAATGTCCCTAGTTTTGTCTCTTAATTTCCCCATCCTGCATCAGCCTTAAATAATTACAGTCAATAATACCAATCATTAACGTGTCAGCCTTTTAATTGCTCAGAAAAGTGATCACACAACATGACCTGTTACTCCATTAACTCTTTAACTTGATTGGAGTCATTTTTCAAAGACTTCCTGATGTCATCAAATATTCATACTGGTTTTGTCCAGACATCTTGAGCATGGCCCCCATATGTTATCCACTACTGCAGTCACTCAATAATGTCCTGCACAGGAGTGTCATACTTAACTATTGTTCAGTAGCTGCAAGATCTGTTGCTCTATTAACGTTTTATGTGGACTACAGTAATATGTGGAAACACTCTCTGGTGTTGTTTAGTAATTCCCCAATGCATCTTTAGTGCTGCATAAGTGGGTATTCTTTCACCTTTCTGCTGATTGTAATTAAGACAGTATCCCTGGTGTCTAGTTTTCCCTTCCAATGCATCTTTCATGCTGCAGACTTTATTATACTATCAGCTGTCCTGAGATTACATGTCAGTAAAATATTACTGGTGTCTAATGTGTCTGTCCATGTCAATGTACTGCACGATTTCTAAGGGAAGTTGAGAGGTATGAACAACCCCACACTCACACATGTGCATACATGGACACACACACACACACACACACACACACACACACACACACACACACACACACACACACACATACACACATGCATTTTACATACATCAACCCCCCTCCACTCCACCAGATAGCACTTACAGACAAATTACCCCCCCACACACACACACACATGCACACACACATACACACACACAAACACACACACACATACTTACAGGTGAGGTTGCACAAACACGCAGACCTCTCATTACCCATCTGTCAATATGCATGACATATGGCACTCAACAGCATGCAGTGCAGCTATATTCAATCCCTGCTAGCAATATTATACATCTCTGTGATGCATGGGTTCTATTTGTAGGTGATGCCCCTTCCCCTGGAACACACTGCACCCATCTACATAGTATTGCTGTGCACCTGTTCAGCACCCTGGCGTGTATTGTGCACCATATCTCACAGGTGTACACACCATTGCTGAATGTGTATATGTGTGTCAATTATGTTTGCTGTGCTGCTCACAGCCCCTATGTGTTTGCCCGACACATACCTAGGATGATATGTGGACAGATGCTATTTGTCAATGCCTGATGTCTAATTTACAAATCTCATCAGCAGTGGTGCATGTATGGCCAATAAAATACAATTACACTGACAACCATCAAACCTTACCATGGCTATGGGGAGTGTACACACCCTTATTGATATGGCGTCCTCTTCCCTGATAAACCATAGGGCACATTACTGTATATGTTAACATTACACAAACCTGATGTGTGACATATGACCTGTGCAATCAAATGCAGTATCAAACAAATGTGTTAGTTGCGCAGATGATGATTGAGATGCATACAATTTGTGGGTGCATATGTGTGCACACCCTTATCATGATGGCTTTTTGAACCTACTGTTATGTGTACTACAGCATTCACTATTCCTGGAAGGGGTATACTAGCATGGGCCATCTGCATTTGCCAAGTATTTGGTCACTCTGCCCTACAACTGTCCCTCCAATTTTGCATGATTGCAAGGTCAATTTTTGGGCACAGCCCTTGGATGTCACACAGTGCTGTCACTATTGCTGTGGAGTCAGGGTTATGTGTGCCACAATTCATGACCTTGACTGTGTGCAGATATGGCCATTCTTAGTGAGCTTTGGATCTCTGCTTCAGCGCACTGTTATGTTTCAGGATGACACCCCCTCTCTACCCTCAGCCTTTTTGCAGATGCTTGACAACTATGGCCTACACATGTGTGTCATTTTGCAGTGTCCCAAATTCTGAACACCATGTGTACCAGACTAGTCCCTGCTAATGAATGGCAAACATACAGGTGTACACTGGCACTGACAAGGTACAGATGGGGATGGTGAGCCTGAGGTGAGGTGAGGTGTTGGTTGTGCAGCACATGTATCTTAATTGATACTGTCTGGTAGGTTTACAACGTGGTCTTGGTACACCAGTGCATAATGCAATGCATGCCTTTTGGGGATTTTTTGCTGTTATGCATATGCTACCT
This sequence comes from Protopterus annectens, assembly GCF_019279795.1. Classification (NCBI taxonomy): domain Eukaryota; kingdom Metazoa; phylum Chordata; order Ceratodontiformes; family Protopteridae; genus Protopterus; species Protopterus annectens. The sequence goes on from NC_056725.1 coordinate 1,469,169,270, forward strand.
GTAGAGAGGCCTGGCTGATGTTTCCTGTGGTACAACTGTCCCATCTGAATAACCTAACCCATGGGCCACACTTATGCAGAGTCCAGGCAATTGCCGACACAGGTACTGCACAACCAGTACTTGCTCGACATTCCTGCAACTCCCTCAGTGTTTTGGCATGTTACTAGGCAGCCTGCATGACCAGTTTGCAACATGTGTCGTCATCTATCTTGGATGGCCATCTGTTTATATTTTACATTAATCCTGTCTCATACATACTAGCCACATACATGACTGTCTGCACTGTTTGCCATGGTATATGCAATGGTGAGGTAAGGCTACATGTCCGACTCTTGGGTGCTACCTGTTGGGTATGGGATCCATTCCATGGCTTGTAAGATGTGTGCAAGCCACATCTGCTTCTGTTGCAGGTAAATGGGCAAATTTGATGGCCAAACATCTTGGACAGCAGACCATTTTTTGGTGTGGCATTGAGGACCTCTACTTGCTGGAAGGTCCATACTCATGAAGTATGCATGCTGTCATACCTCAAAAGCTGCTTCCACAATATGTTATCTAGAGTTTATGCACACATATGCTTCCATTGTTTGTGAAGGTATGTATTCCCCATATTTGATGTCCTAACATAGGATTCCATATTACACATTCATTGCTCATGTTAGGACCACATTGCAGGTTGTAAGGGTTGTGGAATGCAGTATTTTGATATGTCGTAGTGTAGATCTATAATAGCTGCCATTGTAATAGTGGTATATACACTGTTGTAGCACTATATAAGGGTGATGTTTCAGACATATACCTGCTGTAGGCCATTTGTCCCACCATTATGTTCATCTCTGTGCACACATCTTGCAATGACAGATTGTTAGTTATATTGCAGGACTCTTACATACCTTTCACATACGCCACCATGGTGACCTCTGTGATGCAGTGCAGTTAACAGCAACAATATGTGAACATGTACAACATGCATTATGGGTAGGTGTGTTAAATGTGTGCATGAAATATACCATGGCCATAACATGACCGGTGTATTGGCAAACCTGAACAAACACCATACTCTCCAGCTACAGGCTGCTGCCCCAGAGGTATATCAGAGGGACCTACATAATTGTGTGAGAGATGTGATGTCAGTAGCCATACCTGTGGCACTGGTACAGGGTGGGTGCAGCACTACAGAACATCAACAGTACAAACCCACAGTACTACAGATTATGCACATCTGTTTATTACTACAACCCAGCAACAGACTATATATATTTCATAACACATATAGGTTCATAGGTTCATAGGTAGGTACGAGGCTATTGGCCCTAGGGCCTATATAAGCCTAGCCAAAGATACCCTGGTTTTCGCCACCCAAGAAAATTATTTTCCTGTGCCACTGTCGAGCAGAGCCACAGAAGTGATCACCGGAGTGAAATTCCTATCTCCCATCCAATCATCAAGATTTTTGTTTAACAGTGCTAATGAGGAGCTTTGTTTGACATAGATAGGTAGTTTGTTCCAGAGTATGGGAAGTCTCTGGGACAGGAATCTATCGCTCCAGCATGTTCTGTTTATTGTGGTGATGAGGTTTAGGTCCCTAGAGGGTGTAGCTCATAAGGATTGGGATTTCTTTAAGTGGAGCATGTCTAAAAGCTCTGGGTTTGACATAGCTTTGTGTGTTAGTCAGAGATCGCCTCTGAGTAGGCGATATGCAACGGAGTAAAGCTGCAGTTTTTTGAGACGGTCTACATAGGCATCTCTTTGAGGCTGGTAATCCTCTTTGTGAGGTATTTCTGTGGCCTTTCCAGTTGTTGTAGATGTCTTGTGATGTACATACCAAAAGGGGCATTGTACTCTATAATGGGTCTAATGAGTGATAAGTAGAGGGGAACAATGACCTCTTTTTTTCCTGGATGAGAAACCTTTTGTGATGAGGTGTGCCACATAGAAGGATTTCCTGACTACTGTGGCGATGTGATTATCAAAGGAGAGACTACTGTCCACCTGTGTCCCAAGGTCTCTTATCACACTTTCGGTGTTAAGTAGACCACCACCTATGTGGTAGTTCATGGGTACTGAGTGTTTACCAAAAGGGATGACAATGTACTTTTTGGCATTGAGCTTGAGATCATGGCTTTGACACCAGGCATCTGTCTCAGCAAGGCCCTTTTGTAGGATGTCCACATCTTTTGGAGTTTTGATTATGGCTCCTAGTTTGCAGTCATCTGCGAACTTCGTTAGCCAAAGACCTTCTGTGTTGGCCTGTACTTCAGAGAAGTAGATACCAAACAGCAGAGGACCCAGGACTGAACCCTGTGGTACTCCAATTGTCACTGGTCTGAATCTGGATTTGGAGTCTGCTACTTTCACAGTGTGGGTTCTGTCAGTGAGCCAGTCGGCAACCCATATTGTGACATAGGGATTTATACCTAGTTTAGTGAGTTTATCTATAATTCCAGAGTGGGGGATGGTGTCAAAAGCCTTGGCGAGATCTAGACAGGCTGTGTGAACCACCTTACCCTCATCTATGGCTTTGGTGACTGCTTCAAAGAAGTCTATCAGGTTTAGGAGACATGATCTGCCTTTTACAAACCCAAACTGGGTGGGGTCCTGAGTTTGGAGATTACCAATGTCATTGTTTATAAGTTCCATGAAGATACGCTCCATAGCCTTGCAGACCAGGCTCGTTAGGCTAATGGGGCGGTAGTTTCCGGGGTCTGTGGTGGCTCCCCCTTTGTGGAGTGGGATAACTGTCACTGTGCGCCATTCAGTAGGCACATAGCCTGAGGTGAGGCTATGATTGAACATGGTACTTAGGTGGGGTGCCAGTTCATTCGGTAGTCCATGTAGAACACAGCCTGGGATGTCGTTAGGTCCCATGGATGCTGTGTTCTTGGCTTTGGATAGTGTGTTTTTTACCTGTGCAGCCGTGATTACAGGAACTTTGCATTCTTCTGGTATAGAGATGGGCCCTTTAGGGGATGACAGAGGGGTAAAGTTAGCACTGAACCTATCTGCCAGGATGTTGGCAATATCCATTGGTTCTGTATATTTAGTGCCATTGTGCTGTAACTCAGAGCATATCTGAGTGCTGCCATTGAGATTCTTGACATAGCTATAGAATGCTTTGTGGTTGTCTTTAGAGTCAGTGGCGATTTTGTTTTCATAACTAGCTTTGGAGGATTTCATGAGGGATCTCAGCTTCTTACTGAAGCTGACCAGGGAGTTTCTCCAATCATAGGATTTTACTCTTTTTTGCAACAGTTTCTTTCTTCTGTTGTAGAGTTTGTTTATGGCAGGGGACCACCAGATTGGCTTCCTTTTTTTGGAGGATAGCATCTTGGTTCTGTTAGGGATTGCATGATCCATGCACTCATGTAAGTGCTTATAAAGTGCATTTGTGTAGGATTCAGCAGTCATACCTCTATTGTCCGTCAGCATGGGTGTCGTGAAGTTTGCCACTTCTGTCTTAAGAAGTGTGAAGTTGGCTTTGGAGAAATGTTTTACTGTGGTTTCCCTAATGGAGGATGAGGGAGGGATGTGGATGTCTAGGGTAATTAGCTTATGGTCGGATCTGACCAACGAGGAATTGACCTCTGGTGTGGAGCACCGGTTGGCCATGTTGGTAATAACCAGGTCTAGGATATTGCTGCCCCTGGTGGGGGTGTGGATAAGTTGATCCATGGCATTGGAATTTATGAATTCCAGAAAACATTGAGCACAAGAGTTGGTACATGAGTAGTTTTCCCAGTTAATGGTAGGGTAGTTGAAATCACCCATTATTAGGGTGTTAGGTTGTACCCTAATATTTTCCAGTGTATTAAGAAATGAGGAGTGGGAATCCTGGGTCATGGTGGGGATCTGTAGCAAGCTACAATTTGGATTATGGTCTTGCCCAGAGTTAGTTGCACTTGGATAATTTCGGATGCATTATGCTGAGCAACTAGCCTGGAGGTGTGGATATCCTTAATGAATATGGACACGCCTCCGCTGTTAGGTGGCCGAAAGGTGTGGTATGAATTATAGCCTGGTAATGTAGGGGTACTCTCTGGAGCCTTGAACCAGGTCTCTGTCACTGCACAGATGTCGATGTTCTCCATTTTAAGGAGTGCCTCGAGAGAGTGCATTTTGAGGTTTAGACTTCTAGCATTGAGTAGCAATACCCACAGATTCTTCTTTCCTGTACTTGTTAGGGTGGTGAATTTGTCATTTGAACATTGCCTAAAAAGGCACTATAGGGGTGGCTAGAGCCTTAGCCAGTATCCGGAATCCCAGGGGTGACAGGTGCAGGCCATCTCTGGCAAAGCATCTTGGTTTGTCGATCATGTCATCCCAGGCAGACAGATACTGGATCCCCTTAGAATGACACCAGAAGCTTAGCCAATTGTTGAAGTCAATCATTTTGTCCTTGTACTGTGGTATAATTCTGGGTGATGGCAGGATGCTACTCAGGGCTAGGGTCATACCTGCCTGGGCTACAAGATCGGATAGCTCCTCCATGTCCCTTTTCATGTAGTCCAAGGAGGTACGTCTCAGGTCATTCACACCAACATGGACAATGACAGAGTCATATTTGTACTTGTCATGGAGTGACCTGAGTGCATGCATTATGTGGCAGATCCTGGCACCCGACAGGCACCTGACAGTAACTTTCTCCTTGTTTAGCCTGCTGAGTGGAACATCAGTGTGCATGACTATAAAGTCACCTATGACTAGAGTGTTGGGTACATTGTTATGCCTTATGGGCTGTGGTTGAGTGGCACACTGAGTTTGTGGGCTATGTGTCATTTGGGTTGTGTTGGGGGGTGGAGTTT
>NC_056725.1:1469179071-1469229071 GCF_019279795.1 Protopterus annectens
CAATAATTACATGAAGTACTTAAATTGGGCCCCCTCACCCCCATTAATGGTGCCTTTGGTCATATATCTATTTGCTATGTTCTCATATATCTATAGAAATATATATGTATATATACATATATATATATATATATATATATATATATATATATATATATATATATATACATATATAAACATATGTATATATATACATATATATGTATATATATATATATATATATATATATATATATGTATATATATATCTATGGGATCCGTACGGATTACCAAATTACAACATAACCGAAAGAGATTCGGCCGGGCATACTTGCGCGAAAGTGCTTTTCACAGAAAAGCACTTTTGCGTAAGTATGCCTGTTGCAGAGATCGCACCATAGTGTGGATAAGGGAAAATTCCCTTTTCCCCCACTGTAGTGCGACCTCGGTGTGGGAATATTTAAGTAGGGGGTGTGGGGGGTGCAGGGGGGCTTGCCCCCCTGCAAATACATAAAAGTAATGTTTTATTTATTTTTTTTAAACAGACTTTAACGAAAGCACTTTTTCGTTGAAAGCACTTTCGTTAAAGTGTGTTCGGTGAGTGTGGATTCGGACTACTGAACTTTCGTTCAATAGTCCTAGATCTATACATATATATATATATATATATATATATATATATATATATATATATATATATATATATATATATATATATATGTAGGGGCTCCTTTTTTAATTTTGAAATACTGAAATCCCGAATTTCAGTATTTCGAAATTAAAATACCGAAGTCTTGAAATACCTGTAAACCAGAAGCATGAAATTCAAAATCCCAAAGTATGGAGATTTTGAATTAGTGCTTCTGGTGTTGTGGTGTGTGAATGGTAAGATGTGAGTTTGAGTATGTATGTATGTGTATGTCTGTTGGTTAGGGGCTTTATTAGGTTCATAGGTTCATAGGTAGGTACTAGGCTATCTGCCCAAAGGCATTTATAAGCTTAGCCAGAATGTGTTGGCTTTCGCCACCCCCTTAGATTAGTTCCCTGTGCCTCTGTCCAGCAGAGCCACTGAAGTAATCCCCGAGGTAAACTTTCAGTTTCCCATCCACTCGTCAAGGTTTCTTTTGAAGAGTGTTAGCGAGGAGCTCTGCCTAATGTAGATTGGAATCTTGTTCCGAAGCATGGGAAGTCTCTGCTACAGGAATCTATTCCTCCAGCACGTCCTATTTATTGTTGTGGTGAGGTTCAGATCCCTAGAGCATGTGGCTCAAGGGGATAAGCTTTTCTTTAGGTGGAGCATATCCTTCAGTTCTGGGTTGGACATGGCCTTGTATGTCAGGCAGAGATCACCTCTGAGTAGGCGGTATGCAACCGAGTACAGCTGGAGATTCTTCAGTCGAGCTGCATAGGGCATCTGTTTGAGGCCAGTGATTCTCTTGGTGAGGTACTTCTGTGGTCTTTCCAGGTGTTGCAGGTGTATTGTAAGATACATCCCAAATGGGGAGTTATACTCTATGATGGGTCTGATGAGCGACAAGTAGAGGGGCACAATGACCTCTTTTGATCTGGATGCAAACCCTTTTGTGATAAGGTGGGCCATGTAGAAGGATTTTCTAACCACTTTGGCAATGTGATTATCAAATGAGAGATTACTATCTACTTTGCTCCCCAGATCCCTTATTACATCTTCCGTATTTAGGGGACTACCACCTATGTGGTAGTTTGTGGGTACTTTGTTTTTTCCAAAGCGGATGACTATGCACTTTTTGGCATTTAGCTTGAGGCATTGATTTTGACACCAAGTATCCGTCTCAGTGAGACCCTTTTGGAGGATGTCTGTGTCAGCCAGAGAGTCAATTATAGCCCCTAGTTTGCAGTCGTCTGTGAACATATTGTCTGTCAGTGTGTATTTTGACTGTGATGCGTGTGTGCGAGGTGTGTATAATGTGGGAGTGTGAGTTGCTTGTGTGTGTCTGTGCGATCTTGGAGTTAGTATACATAAGTAGGAGGTTGTGGGGGACACAGCCCCCCTGCTTATCTGTAGTCTAAGATAATATATTTGAGTTGGGGGGCAGTGGTGTGTATGTGTTGTGTGTGGTGTATCTGTAGTGTAGCGTCAAGATTTTGAATTTTGTGGTTTTAGGGTTTCAGTGTTTGGTGTCTTCGGCTATGTAGTTTTGAAATACTGAAAATCGGGATTTCAGTATTTCGAAATTACGTAGTGAATCCATATGTAGACATATATATCTATAGATGTATAGTTTTACATGTATCTATCTATCTATATATATATATATATATATATATATATATATATATATATATATATATATATATATATTTAGAAATATATATACATATATAGATAAATATATATATATATATATATATATATATATCTATATATATATATATATATATATATATATATATACATACATATACACCTACATATATAAATACACTTTCTCTACTGTTGAATGACTGTGCTGGATGATACATTTGAGAAAACAGCAGAGTTATGTATATATGATATGGCTAAGTGGTAAACTACTTTGGTTATGATGTGCAGGGTTCTGGGTTTGAGACCTGTAAAGGCTGTTTATTTTGTTGCTGGGCATAACAGGGGCTGTTGGATACAGAGTGATTAAGGCACTTTTAAGCAGTTGTAAGAGGGTTTGTGAGGGATTGCGCAGTGGTAAACAATGCTAACTTCTGGTTAAATATGCTTACAGAGAGTTAGCTTCGAAATTGCTTAACCTGTGTGCGCATTGCTTTCCCCCGAGGAAACAGGATTAAACCCACTTATGCTGCTTAAAAGTGCCTACTCCCACTTACTCCTGTGTTAATTTCTTTAAAAGAAATGAAAAAAAGGTTGATAGGAAAGTGGTGAAAAAGGGGCACAAAGAGGGAAAGACAGCAGGGAAAATAGCTAAGGATGTGCAGGATGGGTGTAGGGAAGGTCCATAGCTGCCCATTTCTTCTACAGCAACAGCTGTGCATATAGACTGATTTGGAGGTAGATTTGTACACTCAAACCCCTGAGAGAGGGGTGAGGATACAATAATATGTTGTGAAGCCAATTAGACCAGATTACATGTGTCCAGTGGAAACGTGCGAAATGGACAGCTATGTATGGGGCGAGATTTTCTGGGGGGAACAGATTGCCCTTTTTTTTATTTTTTAAGGTGAGAGTGCGATGTTGGGGAGGGATAGTAGGTATATTTGGGGAGGTAGGTTGGGTAGGATGACAGACAAGACAGCATACAGGGGCAGTATATGACACATGTTAGGGGTAAACACCTTGGATGGGGAGGGATGTGTGGAAGTTGGAAGCCCATGAGCCCCCAAATGGAAACAGTGGGACTGAGCTCTCTACCCATGGGCAATCACCACTGCACCTTCACGGCCCCAAAGGTGGCTGTGCTGGGGCTGGGTAGGAGGAGCAGGCTGACCCTCTAGATGTGCCAAGCAGCCCTCAAGCTGCTGTAGCTGATCTCCGAACTCCCTGCAGAGCTCGCTACACACCAGACCTCGAACCTGATGATGAGTGGCAGTTTCCTATCCACGTCTGCTCCCGGGGGGGTGAGCCCCATCCCCTGAGGCGGTTCCAACCAAAGGCGATACAGGACCAGCGAACGAGGAGGTCCCAGGGGTGTGCCCCAGAAATGCTGGTGCCCAATGCCATGGCCAGATGAGGTGGGAGAGGTAGGTCTGCTGGGACTGGCCTTCCCAAATGTGCTATGGTGTTTCAGTTTTAAAACATATGTGGATTAGTAATAGTCAACACATTCCAGGAATATGTATAACAGCATGCATAGATATTCCCATTAACCCAAAACACCAGATATGGAACAGTTACATAGCAAACAGAACACATGCATATATGGAACCACAGTGGCCATTACAACAGCATGGAGGTACATTGATGACAGCATGCCACCAATGTGGGAGTATTTCAACATGGCACATGCATAGAAACAAATTTCAATATTTATCAAACAATAGGACATATGTCCCAAGAGTAGATGTAATTGAACACATACTCATTGAGTTGTGTTTTTAGATTATTGTTGCAGATATGGTGGGGGGGGGGGGATGTCAATTAACAACTTGTATATTCCTGTAGCTCTCAATACTTTCTTAATCAGTGCCGTAATCTGTACCTTACAGGTATTATTACACTACCCTATGGCCTTAGTTTGGACAGTGGTATGTTTGTAGACAACTATATACGTGAACTGTGTTTTACCTGCAGTATACACCTCTTACCTGGTAAACCTGTGGAGGTATTGTTTGTTAACACTACCTGACTGTTTATACGCATATTCCCAGATTCTAGGTTGATGTTATGCACATACCTCTCAATCTCTTATTGCACACACTCTGGGCAAGTCTTGACAACATGCAGGTGAAACTGGGACATATTTTGACAATTGCCCTCATAAATCTTTGGTGAGTTGCTACAATGACATGTTTGTTTTCATATACATTTTATGTATATTTATAGGTTTGACAGTCAGTTATATGTCATTAAATGCTGCCTAAATGTCAGAGATCATCACACTGATTTGTCAGGGGGACAGGGTAACAGGCAGCGGCTATGGGCCAGTTACCTGGACATTCTGACCAAATCTGTACAGTTGAGGGGTATGATTTAGCATACAGCTTACTACCACTCCCAGGATTCGAAACATGGCTGTGCCTGCTAAAAATAAAACAGTGTACATCACAGTTGAGTATGCTATTTAGATATTGCTGTGTATCTCGTCACTGATTTCTGTCTATAAGTCACCCGTGGTTTTATAATCTGACCTTGTAATTACAACACTCATACAGGGATTCCTAGACAGTTTTATTATGTAGCACAGTGTGGATGACAGTGATGAGTAATACATTATTATTCAGAGAAACTTCAACACTAACAATGCCATTCAATACCAGACTAAACAGTACCAGTCCCGGATTTCAGTCTTTTATTTCCAGGCACAGTTTTCTTATCTGACAGACCTGTGGAGGGAATGTTTGTTAACTCTGCCTGAATGTTGCCACACATATTACCAGATTTCACGTTATTATTATGCACATACATCTCACTCTGTTACTGCACACACTCTGGTCATAGCTTCACAACATGGGGAGTAGAGATAGGACATACTTTGCATATTACTCTCATAACATTTTGGTGAGTTGCTAGAGTGACAGGTTTGTTCTTATAGATATATTTCTGATGGTTATGATGTTTGACAATCAGTCGTATGTCATTATTTGCTGCCTAAACTTCTGGGATCATCCCACTGATTTGCCAGGGGGACAGGGTGACAGGCAGGAAATGTAAGCCAATTATCTGAACTTTATGACAAAATCTGTACAGCTGAGGGGTATGATTCTGCATACAGCTTACTACCACTCCCAGGATTTGAACCATGGCTTTGTGTGCTAAAAATGCAACAGTTTACATCTTAGTTGAATATGCTATTTGGATTATAGTGTGTATCTTTTCACTGTTTTCAGTCAAACTCTCCCTCAGTTGTACAATATGACCTTGTGATTATACCAGTCATATACAGACATTCCTACAACTTTTATTTATGTAGCACAGTGTGGGTAACAGTGCTTAATAAAACAGTACTATTAAGAGAATGCAAGACTACATTACCATATGATACCAAAGTAAACACAAGCAGTCCAGGAGTTAGACCTTTATTACCAGGCTGTTACAACCTATATGAGAATCTTCCTGCCATATTGTCTGGTTTATTCAGTACATCCCATACATAATACAGGTTTTATACTGGCAATTAACATTCTACTACTTTTAGATTTATTTCTTATGACAGTACATGCAAGATTATTACTAACCTGTCTCATGATGCAGCCTCTGCAGCCTACAGGCATGGGCTTCCTGATTCACAGCCCGCTCCTCTGCTGCTGTCAAAGACATAAGAGGAATATTTAGCCATAACTATCCATAATATACATGAGCTGGCAATTATTAAACAGGTAGTAGAAAGAGTACTTACACACTGGTGGGACATCACCCTGCCTAACTTCTTGGATTAACTGATCCAAGAGCTCCCTCTTCCTCCGTTTTGGGTCGGAATAGTGATGCCTGACCTGCTCACCAGTTCAAGGAATGCCACTGGCACCGGTGAGGTCATGGGCGAGATGGTCCCAGGCTTCCGCTTTATATTGAGAACCCTGGTACTGGCCCTGCAGCAGTCTCTCTTCATGGTCTCTTACCAGGAGTTCTGCCATGATCTTGGACTTTTGGATGTCCCAGCGCTGTACTCAGAAGTTGGATCCTTCTCCGACACCAGCCATAGTGCCTACAGGAGGAAGCTGCAACCAGTTATGAGATGTATTCCCACCTGTGGGGTTTAAATAGGGCCGATTTTCCACACTTTGCCATGATTGGAAGGTTTTGAAAATGCTAAACTATGGGCAAACCTGCTTACCTAAGGTTGGCATTGCTTAAAGGGGTATACCAATAAGCAAATTGATTTATCTGGGCTATGCATTGCTTACACCTAGTACGCAGAGGTGTTCAATGCTTAGCGTTGCTTATTTTTAAATTTGCACTCTATTTGCTGTTTGGCATTGATTTATCTTTCATAACATGTTATATATTTGTTTAGTATCTGTGATTCATGTGTACATACACTGTATGGGGTACTTGTGTTTCTTGGGGGATTTCACCACTTTATTGCAATGACACCTCACATCTGGACTTAATGCAGTACTCCAGTTCACATATATATGTTGTGTAGTAGGTTATACAACTTAAAACTGTTTATAGATTCCTTTCACATGTAAATTGTGATTTTGCTATAGTGTGGTTCTGTTTGGGTATAGCTCAATTTTATGTACAGCCTTAATGGCTTACTGGGTAACTGCTGTGACTATAGTGTACAGTGTCCTGGGTTCAAGACCTGCAAGGGCTGTTTGCTTTCTTGCTGGGCAGAACAGGGGCTGTTGGATACAGAGTGATTAAGGCACTGTTAAGCAGTTGTAAGTGGGTTTGTGTGACAGTAAGCAATGCTAACTTCTGGTTAAATATGCTTACAGAGAGTTAGCTTCAAAATTGCTTAACCTGTGTGCACATTGCTTACCCCCATACAAACAGGATTAAACCCACTTACTACTGCTTAAAAGTGCTTACTCCCACTTACCCCTGCATTAATTTATATAGAAATGAAACATGGGTCTTGAGAAAGTTGTAGATTTGGACATTTTATACATATTTTACACTATTTGCTGTATGGCATGGACTTATCATTCATTACACATTCTAACTTTATTTAGTATCCCTAATTCATGTGTACGTATACTGTATGGGGCACTTGTGTTTATCTGTGGATTTTACCACATTATTACAATGACACTTCACATCTGCACTTAATGCAGTACTCCAGTTCACATAAATATGTTATTTAGTAGGTTTTACATCAAAAAATGTTCATAAATTGCTTTCACATGGAAAATGGAATCTACTACATGTGGATAGAACCAGGAATGACTGCTCACAAAGCAAACTCTCTGACCACTACACTATTGCAGTACTGCTTCAACTGAATGTATCTTGCTATTTATATTCTTGTGCTATTTAAGCTACAGTATACATAGCTAAGCAATGGGCAGACCTGTGCAGCTATGGTTAAATTTAATCTGTTTGATAAAAAAAGTCTAGTGTTATTTTCTCTAGGAAGGGACAGGTTTCACTTATTGCTGTGGATTTCTGTGTGCATCTGCAATTTGGTAGACATTCTAACAACCCCCTGTACCTCTCAACCTCTTCATGCAAAATATCTGGACAAAGCTTGACAAAATGAGGTACAACTAGGGACATAGTTTAAATATTGCTCTTATAAACTTAAGTAAGTTGCTAGAGTAACAGGATTTGTTTTAATATAACTTTTCTGATGGATTTGGTGTCTGAAACTCAAATAGGTTCATAGGTTCATAGGTAGATACTAGGCTATCTGCCCTAGGGCATTTATAAGCCTAGCCAGAGTGTATTTGGCTTCCGCCTCCCTATTAGATTAGCCTACCGTGCCTCTGTAAAGTAGGTCACAGAAGGTACCCTTTTAAGATTAGTTTACTGTGCCTCTGTCTAACAGGGACACAGGAGAGATCCCAGGGGTGAATTTGCGATTTCCCATCCACGCGTCCAAATTTCGCTTGAAGAGGGTCAGCGAGGGGCTATGTCTAACATGAACTGGGATTCTATTCCAGAGTGAGGGGAGCCTCTGGGAAATGAATCTGTTCCTCCAGCATGTCCTATTTATTTTTGTGCTGAGGTTTAAGTCCCTGGAGCGTGTAGCTTTAAGGGACTTGGATTTTTTGAGGTGGAGCATGTCCATTAATTCTGGGTTTGACATGGCTTTGTACGTCAGGCATAGATCGCCTCTGAGTAGTCGGTAAGCAACTGAGTAGAGCTGGAATTTCTTTAGTCGAGCTGCATAGGACATCTGTTTGTAGCCCATGATCCTCTTGGTGAGGTACTTATGGGGTCTCTCCAGTTGCTGCAGGTGTCGGGTAAGGTACATCCCAAAAGGAGCATTGTATTCAATTATGGGCCTGATGAGTGACGAGTAGAGGGGCACAATGACCTCTCTTGATCTAGATGCAAACCCTTTCGTGGTAAGATGGGCTATATAGAAGGTCTTTCTAACTACTTTGGTAACATGATTATCAAAGGAGAGATTACTATCTACGTTGGTCTCCAAATCTCTAATTACTTCTTCCGTACTTAATGGATTACCACCTATGTGGTAATTTGTGGGCACCTTGTTTTTCCCAAAGGGGATGACTATGCACTTTTTAGCATTTAGCTTGAGGCCGTGGTTCTGGCACCAAGCATCCATCTCTGTGAGACCCTTTTGGAGGATGCTTGTGTCAGCTGGAGATTGGATTATGGCCCCCAGTTTGCAGTCATCTGCGAACTTTGTCAGCCATAATCCCCCCCGTGTTAGCCTGAACCTCAGAGAAGTATATACTGAACAAGAGAGGTCCCAGAACTGAGCCCTGTGGGACTCCACTTGTAACTGGTTTGGATTCGGACATGGCACCTGCGATTCTGACCATGTGGGTTCTATCTCTGAGCCAGTTTGCAGCCCATCTTGTGATATAGGGGTTGATATTTAAGCTGGTAAGCTTATTTATGATGCCCGAGTGGGGTATTGTGTCGAAGGCTTTTGCGAGATTCAGGTAGGCTGTGTGGACTACCTTGCCCTCATCTATGGCTTTGGTAACTGTTTCAAAGAAATCAACTAGGTTTAAGAGGCAAGATCTGCCCTTAACAAAGCTGAATTGGGTAGGATCCAGTGTCTGGAGGCTCCCAATGTCTTTGTTTATGAGTTCCATGATAATACACTCCATAGCTTTACAGACCAGACTAGTCTGGCTTATGGGGCAATAGTTTCCGGGGTCCGTTGTGGCACCACCTTTGTGGAGTGGGACCACTGTAGCTGTACGCCATTCTTTGGGTACATATCCTGTAGTAAGGCTAAGTTTGAACAGTGACTTAATGTGAGGGTTCAGTTCTTCTTGGAGCTCATGCAAGACACAGCCTGGAACACCGTCCGGTCCCATAGATGCTGTGTTTTTTGCTTTGGAGAGGGCAGCTTTCACCTGTGCATCTGTGATGTCAGGGAGGTTACATTCAGATGGGATAGGTGTTTGCTCCTTTGGGGGGGAAGGGGGGGAGAAGTTTGCGCTGAATCTGTCTGCCAGGATGTTGGCTATGTCTGTAGGTTCGGTATATTTTGTACCATTATGCAACAATTCAGAGCATATCTGGGAGTTTCCGCCCATGTTTCTGACATAACTAAAGAAGGCCGTGTGATTATCTTTAGTGTCTAGGGCAATTTTTCTTTCGAAACTGGCCTTTGATGATTTTATGAGGGATCGAAGTTTCTTGCTAATACTGATCAGAGATGCCTTCCCTTTTTGGGATTTTGTTCTGTCATGTAGTAGCTTCCTCCTTCTGTTGTATAGCTTATTTATGGCCAGGGTCCACCAGACCGGTCTCCTGTTTTTGGAGGAGTGAGTCTTGGTTTTATTTGGGATAGCACGATCCATGCATTCCTGCAGGTGCTCATAGAATGCATTTGTAAAGGATTCTGCAGATTGGGCTGTATTATCCTCTGGCCCAGGGGCTTTGAAGGATTCCACCTCAGTCTTGAGAAGTGCAAAGTTGGCTTTGGAGAAATTCTTTACAGTGATTTCCTTGGCTGGGGGTGGGATGGGATATGGATGTCCAGGGAAATTTGTTTATGGTCTGATCTTACCAATGAGGGGTTTACCTCTGGTGTGGAACATAGAGTCCCCATGTTGGTGATGACCAGGTCCAATATGTTGTTCCCTCTTGTGGGAATGGTGACCAGTTGTTCCATTGCATTAGAGTTTATAAATTCAAGGAACCGTTGGGCGAGGGTGTTTGGGCTTGAGTAGTTTTCCCAGTCAATGTTTGGGTAGTTGAAGTCACCCAATAACATAGTGTTTGGAGAGACCTTCATATTCTCCAGTGTTCTCAGGAATGCCAAGTGGGGTTCCTGTAATAGGGAGGGTGTTCTGTAGCAGGCTACAAACTGAAAGGCAGTTTTGCCCGCTGTTAGTTGCACATGGATGTTTTCCGATGCTTCGTGCAGTGCCACTAACCTGGAGGTGTAGGTATCTTTGATGAATATAGATACTCCCCCTCCTTTTGTGCTTCGGTCCGAGTTTTGGGGCCGAAACGCATGGCATGAGTTATAACCTGGTAGTGCTGGGGTGCTCTCAGGAGCCTTGAACCAGGTTTCTGTTACTGCACAGACATCGATTTTCTCCATACTGAGGAGAGTCTCGAGTGCGTGCATCTTGAGGTTTAGACTTCTGGCATTGAGTAGCATTACCTTTAGTTTTTTTATCTTTGGGTTGTCTATGGAGGTGGGTTTGTCCTTTGAGCCTTGCCTAAAAAAGACACTATAGGGGTGGCAAGAGCCTTGGCCAGTATACAAAAGCCTAAGGGTGACAGGTGCAAGCCATCCCTAGTGAAGCAACGTGGCTTTTCGAGCATGTCATCCCAGGCTGACAGACACTGGATCCCCTTTGAATTACACCAATACTTTAGCCAATTGTTGAAACTAATCATTTGGTCATTATACTGTGGCATCATTCTTGGTGAGGGCAAGATGCTACTCAAGGTCAGGGACATACCAGCCTGGTCTACATGGTCAGAGAGCTCCACTATGTCTCTTTTCATGTAGTCCAGGGAGGTACATCTCAGGTCATTCACACCAGCATGGACAATGACGGAGTCATACTTGTACTTGCTTTGGAGTGGCCTGAGTGCTTGCATTATGTGGTGGATCCTGGCACCCGACAGGCAGCTTACAGAGACCTTCTCATTGTTCAGTCTGGTGAGTGGGACATCAGTGTGCCGGACAATAGAGTCCCCTATAACAAGTGTATTTGTTGTGTTTTTTGGCCTTATGGGCTGTTACTGTGAGGCACACTGATTTAGTGAGATATGTGATTTGTGGGTATTTTTGAGGGGTGGCTGTTGTTTGGATATCTGCTTAGGAGGTCTTTGCTGTTTAGGCAGATTTTTATTTAGAGCCTCCAAGTATGTTTTTGTGTGTTTATGTGTTGGGTATGAAGATGCAATAGGTCTGTGTGAGACTGGATTTGTGGTGTGGGTGGTTACCTTTTCCTCCTGACTGACTGTGCCAGTCTTGGGTTGAGAGAGCTCTGCCTCCAGTTTGGCTGTGTAACTGCATCTCTCACATGTATTAGAGTTTGTTGGAAGGAGGAGAGGGCTGTCTGTGTACATAAGGCAATTGTAACATTGCCTCAAAATTCCCAGATTCACCAGCTGGACTGGAGAGTAACCTTGAAACTGATCCTTGGACATACCAGATTAGTATAGGGAACTGTTTTTTTTTACTGATCAGATTAGGGAAGGGAACTGATTTTTCACTTGATCAGAAAGGACCAATCGGGAGTCTAATATTTATGAGAAGTCAAGGAGGGTGTAGTGCTTTAGTTAGTTAGTGTTTCCTTATAAGAGCTGAGAAAGTGCAGGATTTAGAAAGAGAATAGAGTGATTACTTTGAGAGTTTGAACAGTTGTAAGGGAAAAAGTGAAGAGCAGACTTTGTGGAGCCTGGAACAGTTTAAACCTGTTTAGGCCGCGCTGCCCGACACTGCTCTGCGCAAAACCGCGCAAAAAGAGAGTTGCAGGGTTTTAAGAGAGAGAGAGAGATCAAGGAGTTTTGAATTGACCCAAAATGGCCAATAAAACTACAGCTTCTAGGTAGTAACCACTTCTCCAGGGACAAGCAGGCTGTTCAGTGTTAACCACTCCCACTGGTGAACACAGAGACTTCCCTTTAGCCCAAGCAAGCACTGGCCTTCTAGAAACTTCCAAACAGTTCAGAACAGCAAATCTGTAACTGAACTTTCTTAACTTTCAGAAAGTGGGAAAAAAGCAAGATGTTTTTTTTTTTCTTTTTGTTGTAGTTTAAAGGTAGCAGAGATACACAAGCAGCAAAATAATCACAACAGTGCAATAAATGACCCCACACTTGAGTGCTAGGCCAAAATCAGGTAAAATGCAGTTTCTAGAGAAAAAAAATGATTTTAAATTAAGTGCAACACAGGAAATGCAGTAAACAGGCTCTAGATGTGTTCCAAGTACTGTTACTATTACAGATATAAACTTTAGCAAGCCGGAAAATGCCAAAAAGTAGGCGGCAAAGCAGTAAAACTTAACAAAAAATCAGAAGAAAATACTTAAAATCACAAAAGTGGCTCCTTTTCTTCTCTCAGCATTTTCTCCTCTTGGTAGGTGCTTCAGCAACAACTAGCAAGCCTGAAAAGACGCCAAAACCACGAGGCAGCCTGGTTTTAAGAGAGAGAAATCAAGGAGTTTAGAATTGACCCAAAATGGCCAATAAAACTACAGCTTCAAGGTAGTAACCACTCCTCCAGGCACAGGCAGGCTGTTCAGTGTTAACCACTCCCACTGGTGAACACAGTGACTTCCCTTTAGCCCAAGCAAGCACTGGCCTTCTAGAAACTTCCAAACAGTTCAGAACAGCAAATCTGTAACTGAACTTTCTTAACTTTCAGAAAGTGGGAAAAAAGCAAGATGATTTTGTTTTTTTTTTTTCCTTTTGTTGTAGTTTAAAGGTAGCAGAGATACACAAGCAGCAAAATAATCACAACAGTTCAATAAATGACCCCACACTTGAGTGCTAGGCCAAAATCAGGTAAAATGCAGTTTTTAGAGAAAAAAATGATTTTAAATTGTGCAACACAGGAAATGCAGTAAACAGGCTCTAGATGTGTTCCAAGTACTGTTACTGTTACAGATATAAACTTTAGCAAGCCAGAAAATGCCAAAAAGTAGGCGGCAAAGCAGTAAAACTTAACAAAAATTCAGAAGAAAATACTTAAATCACAAAAGTGGCTCCTTAAATGTTTGCCATTATTTAATTACTTCAATCCTGAGATCATCCCAGTGATTTGCCAGGACAAATGAGGTACAGGTCAAAAGTATGAGTGAGAAATCTCGACATTCTGCAAAGATCTGTACAGTTGAGAGGTATGCAACCCCCTATGAGCATTCCCCCTCATTGTAATTGCCGAATGGCAATTCTTGAGTGCAAGCGCTTGTGCATTGTGAAAGCTCTGCTCTCAGACACACTCTCTGCACTCATCCATGCTCTGTGTCCATTTAGGAGAAGAGGCGGAGTGGCTTCATTACTATGCATGGCATGCTGCCGTGCTGCTCCTAAACGGTCATTTCCATGCAGGAATAAGCTATTCCTACACAGAGCCTTACTGAATCCCAGGGTCTATTTAAAGTTTGAGTGGACATATTATGTTTTATAAACATTTATAGCTGTTATTTTTTTTTATTTGGAGAGGTGAAATATCAAAGTTGGAAACATCATTAAATACATAAACAGTGTCAGTCATTACATGAAGTTTACATTAATTTATGATTTTAATTTGATTCATTTTTTAGATGTGGAAGTTTCTAGATTTAACAAGTTGCAGACAATGATTTATAAGAAAGAAGTACAAAATAATGCTTACTTACATTATGATAGCATGCATTCTAACAAAATAAAAGTCAACATTACTAGAGACCAACTGACAAGAGTTAGCAGGTTAACTGATGTTGAAAGTAAATTCATCAATGAAGGAAAGATATTATATGGAAAATTTTTACAAAGAGGTTATCCAGAAAACAAATAGTGATACAAGAATTTGACAAAATGAAGATCAAAAGAGCAGGTGGTTTTGAACCAAGTAAAAAGGAGAAGAAAATAGATGTGATTTTATGACTAGGATATTAGCAAAAAGTGATTTAGATGCAAAATATATTAAAAATATTATTGAAGAGGCTGGAAAATATTGAGCAGCTTCCCAGAAATCAATAACAGATTTGGAACGGAGACAGTTTTTATTAGTATAAGGGGAAGACATTTTGAAGATATACTTTCAATGGAAATTAAACAATTTAGACACAAATAAAAAAAAAACAGAACATAAAAGTGAGATATCTAAGTGTTTAGATTGCAATTATTGTCAGTATTTAATAAAAGACAAATCTAACATTATTATCAAATATATGAGTATAAACATTCCTGGATATTTGACTTGTAAATCCAAATATATTGTTTATTTAGCAATTTGTACATTGTGCCCAGCATATTATATAAGTAGGGAATTACACTGCATTATTTATAAACATCTGCATGCTATACAAAGAATGCTCTTTGTAAGCATCACTTGGTGTGTGGATGTAAGTCTTCTTTCAGGTTTTTAGTCATAGAGGAAGTCAAAGATTGATGCTGATGATGAGTTGGGCTGCAGGCAGTATTGCTGGCAGTTGAGGTTGGATGCTTACAATCCTCCAAGGTTGATTGACTAAGAAATTATTTATTTTTATTTATTTATTTACATTTGTTGATCGGGAGAGTCCAACTGGATGCAGGTCCATTTTCAGCGGAGGCCCGGGGAGAAAAGCTCCACATTCAAATGTTACAGACATTATACAAATTGAGAAACATATCATTTAAACATTATAGACATTGTTACTGCTGTAGAGCATAATACAAGATTAAAACAAAGTTGTAAAACAGCTGTAGAGCATAAATAGAAGTTTAAACCATAGTGACAGATGTTGAACATAGTAACATTTCATGCCATTCAATGACTACTTAAAACACAAACAGTGCAAATGCCACAGAATAGACTTTCAAAGTGCTTTTTACTACTGATTCTTTTTTAGAATGGCTAAACTACAGTTTTTTGTAAAGCCTGAATTGTACTACTTTGACTCATCTCCCATCCCTCTTCACAACTAACGTCCCTAGCTGTCAAAGTTCAAAGGGTAATGTGAGATGTTACCACCTGTGATTGACAGCCCACAGCAGGAGACTTGACTCATGTACTGGTTCCTTGTTCTAGGATTTACTTTCTGTATTTGTAGGGGAAGGACCAGGGAGCTGTGACATCACAACATGGGTGGGTTTTTAGGAAGGTCACGAAGATGTCAGTTTGGGGAAGTAATTAGCCGGAAAACTACCTGTATTCCTTGGAGTTGATAACATCAATGAATTGGAGACTGCAGGAAGCTTTACCAGGGCAAGACAAAAGGGTTTTGAAAATGAAACCATGACAGCACAGTATGGTACTGCTCTAGTGGAGAGAAACAGTCAATTTAAAATATGCTGTATTGTTGTTTATTCATAGCAGGGACAGTAAATAGGGAGAAAAAGGACAGAGAAGTTGAACATTTAATAGTAGAATCTCATTGTTGTCCTTTAAGCAGAAAAAAAAAAAAGAACTTGTTCAGGTCGTGTCTGAACAAGACTTCCAATAGTAATTATTTGCAGCATACATTTATAATCCAGCACTGGTTTGTTTCTAGGCCACACAGTAAACATTTCCTATCTTTTGTGGTCTAAAGGATAATGAATCTTCAACAATTGAATTAAGAGAATTTACAAATGCATGAAATAGCTATGCTCAGATAGCGAAAGATCTGTTAGAAATAGTGCACGGATGTTAGAACTTCCACAAATATATTTGTTGCAAATAAGTAAGGGTAGAGAAAAGTCATAAACACACGGAAAGCATGTTTAAAAAGCCTTTGCACAGGCATCTCAATCTTCAAGATTAGTTGTTGTTAATCATATATAAAATCCAGAAGAGAATTAGATACAAAAACTCAGCCAGGATATATATATATATATATATATGTATATATATATATATATATATATATATATATATATATATATATATATATATATATATATATATATATAAATATATGTAATAGTTTACTATCAAAGGCAAATCAGACATCAAAAAATCTCAAATGTCCAATCAAAATTCAACATATTAAAAACACTAAAAAAACATCCTAAAATGCAATGAATGTGTGCATTCGCAAAATTGAAATGCTAGTGTGCATTCATTTAAGTGATTATGAATATATTTTTGCTATTGGATCGTGACCTATGCGGGTATGGAAACATATGTAGTCGCATGTATATAGGTTAAATATAAGGTTATAGGTTCATGGGCTCATAGTATAAGTACCAGGCCAAGGGCCATTTAAGCACTCTGACAGATTATTGCCTCCTGTCTTGAGAGCAGTGCCCTTTGACCAGCAGAGCCATTAGTTCCAGCAGCATCTGTCCAGCATGCCACTGCAGTGATCCCGCACCTGCCGGTTTCTGTGATCCATTTCTTCAAGAGGGTTCCTGATGTTGTTAAGGATGGCTGCCTGATGTATATTGGAATGGCTCCCATGGCAATTGGACAGGATATCCATCTCTCTGGGATTATATTTATATCATTGTGGTATGGTTTATATCCTTGGTTGGGTTTTTATATGATAGTTTCATATTGGAGCCTCAGAGATTTTTTAGGTGGAGCATGAGTACAGCCATCAATCTCTAGTGGCCTTGTATGTTGTAAGTAGATCAGGAGTAATAAGTGGGTTGGATGTTTCATTGGTTGGAGTTTGGTTTAGTTTTCTTGGGCATATTATCTGTTTGGTTTTGAGTAGTGTGGTGTTTCTTGTAATTTTAATTGGGAGTTGTATTAATTCAATGCAGGTGTCTTGTAATGAGCAGAGGCACAATAACCTCCTTATTTCTGGATGACAACCCTTTTTGGAGACAGACTGGAAATAATAGGATTTGTTCTGGATAGATTGTTTTTATGATTATCAATGGATAGATTACTTTCTATTTCATAGTCCCTATCACTTTTTTTATTTTTTAGTTGACTTACATTCACTGTCCTATACTCCCTTTTGTGGTTTGATGTGTTTAGGGTATACTTTTTTTATGGGGGTAGTTTAGCCATGGGGTTGACAATTTCCAAAGGGCAGACAGTGATCTGCCATGCATTCAGTATGAGGTCCTTCTTTTTGTGACCATGGCCTGGATCTCCCAGTGAGTGCCACCTACTCCTGGGAGTGGTCAGTCCAGAGCATTGCCTGTACCTCTGAATTTTATATCCCACTGTTGTCTTGGGGACTGAGCCCTGGGGATACCTGTGCCCCTGTTGGTGACATGAGGGAGATAGGCCACCCACTACTGTTTTAGAGGGACTTGTCTTGTACCTGCCGGTTTTAGTCCATGACCCAGGTCTGCACTGTGCCCAACTGGAGTGACACCAATACCAGAATGTCTAGGTAGGCTGTGTGGACCTCCTTACCCTCATCTAATGCCTTGGTAACTGTCTCAAAGAAGTTCACCAGGTTTAGGAGGCATGATCTGCCCTTAACAAAGCCAAACTGGGTGGGGTCCAATGTTTGGAGGTTCCCAATGTCTCTGTTAATGACTTCCATGATGATGCGCTCCATAGCCTTGCAGACCAGGCTAGTCAGGCTTCTAGGACAATAGTTCCCGAGGGGCTGTTGTGGCACCACCTTTGTGGAGTGGGATAACTATTGCTGTGCGCCACTCTGTGGGTACATAGCCTGTAGAGAGGCTGAGTTTGAACAGTGTGTTTAGGTGAGGGGTTAGTTCATTTTGGACCGCTTATAAGACACGACACCATCCGGTCCTATTGAGGCTGTGTTTTTGGCTTTGGATAGGGCTGTTTTAACCTGTGTGTCAGTGATTGCTGGGGCCTTACATTCTACTGGTATGGTTATGGGCCCTTTAGGGGGTGAGAGGGGTGTGAAGTTTGCACTGAACCTGTCTGGCAAAATGTTGGCAATATCAGTGGGTGAAGTGTATCTTGTGCCATTCTGCACCAACTCAGAGCAGATCTGAGAGTTTCCACTTAGGTTCTTGACATAGCTAAAGAATGCTTTATGGTTATCTTTGGAGTCCTTGGCAATTTTTCTTTCGAAGCTAGCCTTGAATGATTTAATGAGGGATTGTAGTTTCTTGCTGATACTGATCAGGGATGTCTTTCCTTCTAGGGATTTTGCTCGTATCTGTACTAGTTTCCTCCTTCTATTGTAGAGCCTGTTTATAGCAGGGGTCCACCAGACTGGTTTCCTTTTCTTGGAGGAGTGAGTCTTGGTTTTACTTGGGATAGCACAATCCATGCATTCCTGCAGATGATCATAGAGTGCCTTTGTATAGGTTTCATCAGCTTGAACAGCATTGTCCATTGGCGTGGGAGCTGTGAACCTTTTCACCTCAGTCTTAAGCAACGTGAAGTTTTGAAAAGTTTTTCACGGTGGTTTCCTTGATTGGGGTTGGGGGCAGAATGTGACTATCTGGAGTGATTAGTCTATGGTCTGATCTAACCAGCGAGGTGATGACATCAGGTGTGGAACACTGGTTGCCCATGTTGGTGATGACCAGGTCCAATATGTTGTTCCCTCTGGTGGGGGTGTTGACCAGTTGATCCAGGGTATTGGGTAGTTGAAATCACCCAGTATTAGGGTGTTTGGTAGGACCTTCATATTTCCCATTGTCTCCAGAAATGTGGAATGGGGGTCCTGGGTCATGGTGGGTGATCTGTAGCAAGCTACAATTTGGATTGCAGTTTTGCCCATTGTTAGTTGCACTTGGATGATCTCTGATGCATCGTGCTGTGCCACTAACTTGGAGGTGTGAGTATCCTTGATGAATATGGATACACCCCCACCTTTTGTGTTTCGGTCTGGGTTCTGTGGCCGAAAGGTATGGTATGAGTTATAGCCTGGTAGTGTTGGGGTGCTCTCTGGAGCCTTAAACCAGGTTTCTGTTACTGCACAGATGTCGATGTTCTCCATACTGAGGAGTGCCTCGAGTGTGTGCATTTTGAGCTTTAGACTTCTGGCGTTGATTAGCATTACCCTCAGTTTTTGGTTACTTGTGCTATTGACGGTGGTGGGTTTGTCTTTTGAGCCTTGCCTAAAAAAGGCACTATGGGGGTGGCAAGTGCCTTTGCCAGTATTCAAAAGCTTAAGAGTAACAGGTGCAAGCCATCTCTTGCAAAGCAACGTGGCTTGTTGAGCATATCATCCCAGGCAGACAGATACTGGATCCCCTTTGAATGACACCAGAAACTTAGCCAATTGTTGAAGTTGATCATTTTTTCTTTATACTGTGGCATCATTCTTGGTGAGGGCAGGATGCTACTCAGGGTCAGGGTCATACCTGCCTGGGCTACATGATCAGAGACCTCTTCCATGTCTCTTTTCATGTAGTCCAGGGAGGTACATCTCAGGTTATTCACACCAACATGTACAATGACAGAGTCGTATTTGTACTTGTTCTGGAGTGGCCCGAGTGCTTGTGTTATGTGGCGGATCCTGGCACCCGACAGGCAGCTAACTGCAACCTTCTCCTTGTCCAGCCTAGTTAGTGGGAATCAGAGTGCCTGACTATAGAGTAGACTATCTCTAGTGTGTTGGGTATGTTATTTTGCCTTAAGGGCTGTGATTGTGTGGCACACTGATTATGTGAAGTATGTGTTTCATGGTTGGTCATGGGTTATGGAGGTTGCTTGGATGTCTGCTTTAGAGGTCTCTGTTGCTTTTGCAGATTTTTATTTAGAGCCTCCGAGTATGTTTTAGTGTGTTTATGTGTGTTATTTGCCTGTGTTGGTTTGTTGGGTCTATGTGAGACTGGTGGTGTGTTGCAAGTATTACCCTTCTCCTCTTGACAGTCAGTTACAGTCTGGGGTTGAGAGAGCTTTGCCTCCAGTCTGGCTGTATAATTGCATCTCTTGCATATATTAGTGTTTGGTGGTAGGAGGAGAGGGCTGTCTGTGTACATGAGGCAGTTGTAACATTGCCTCAAAATGCCCAGATTTACCAGTTGAACTGGAGAGTACAACGGAAACTGCCCTTTGGACATGCCTGAATAGATAGAGTGAGCTGTTTTTCTGATTGACTGGTGGGGATGAATAGAGAGCCTTGTCCTTCTGGACAGTATAAGGGGGGCTAGTGCTAGGGGTATTTAGTGCTTGTTATAAGTTTTAAGCAAGTGCTGGGCTGTAAAATGAATGGTTTGAGTGCTAAAGTTAAAGGTTTGTCTAGTTCCAAGGAAAAAACTGAATAGTAGACTTTGTGGAGTCAGGAATAGTTTAACCCTAGCTAACCGGTGCTGCCCAGTGGGCAAAACCGCGCAAATGCCGTTTTTATATCAGCAAGATTAAAGAGATAGAAATTAGCCCAAAATGGCCAATAAAACTACAGTTTCTGGGCAGAAACCACTCCTCCAAGGGTAGGTAGGCTGTTCAAAGCTCCCCACTCTCACTGGTGAACAAAGAAACTTCCTTTTTGCCCAAGTAAGGTATGGCCAAACACAGAAGCTTAAACACAGTCCAGGTATCAGCAGGTATCTGAAACTGGACTTTTCTAGCTTAGTAAGGTGGGAAAATAGCAAGATTTTTTTTTTGTTTTTTTTTTCAAGAAAACAGTAGAAACAAATGCAAAAACACTTTTATAGTGCAGTAATGGCTGTCACACTTGAGTGGGAAGCCAGTAACAATTAAAAATACAATTTACAACAAAAACGAACTTTAAAGTGCAGGCACAAATGAATGCAATTTCAATGTAAAATGAGCATTCTGAGAAGCAATAAATGCCAGAAATGAGCGTTTAGGCGGAAATAGCAATAAGCAACAAGAAAAACAAAAAAAAATGGTACTTAAACACTCCAAAGTCTCTCCTTTTGTCTCTCTGGCATTGTAGGTCTCTGCAGGACACCTGTGCAGGATCTGTTGAGCTATACAAACACAAAAAACACGTAAATGGGGTTTTTAAATAAGAAAGATTAAAGAGATGGAAATTAGCGCAAAATGGTCAATAAAACTACAGTTTCTGGGCAGAAACCACCCCTCCAAGGGCAGGGTCTGTGGGTGGTGCAGGAGAGCTTGTCCCCCTGCAAAAACATACTTTTACTGTTGTAATATTTTCGATAAAGTTGACATTTCTGAGATGTCAGGTTTAATGAAAATACTTCATTCTATCTTTTTGTGGTTCATTGTTTTAATTTCCGATATTATGATTCGGAAATCTGAACACTCGCACAATGTTGGTGTGTGAGATTATGATAGCAAACCTATATATATATATATATATATATATATATATATATATATATATGTATATATATATATATATATATATATATATATATATGATATGCTATGCTGAGTATGGCATATCTACCAAAGAAGAATGAGAATGTGGGTAATAGTTCATTGTCAGTAAAAATGCATGTGTACAATGAATTTCAAGGTATACTGGCTCTGACTTAGAGATGCAGTTGTCAAAATAACTAAATCTGAGAGCTTGGCAAAAACAAAAAACATCCATGAGAAATGAAATCTGGCTTTATGTTTCTTTCATAGGCTAAATGTTCAAAGTCAACAAGATCATTGCACCTAGGCAGTTAAGAGAAAATTTTCACAATAAAATACATCAGCCTCACCAGGAAACAGTGAATTGCATGGAAAGAGCTAGAGGTATTTGCATGGGATGATGAGATAGCAGCACATACGGAACAAGTGGCACCAAACTGAGACTTGTATGATTTATTCCATAAAGAAATCCAGAAGGTGCTCCAGGGCTAGATTGTAAGTTTAGAAAACCTTCATCTGTCTTGAAGAGGGTCCCCTTCAGAGTATCGAAATTGCAGAATATCGAACCTCTGATCAATGAGGTCCAGAGGATTGAAGTTCTGCAATATCAAACTCAAAAAATAAATAAATAAATAAAACATGAATACTTCTTATTTCACATTTTTGCAGGGGAGCAAGCCCCACTTCACCCCACACCCCCCTACTACTTAAATATGCTAACACGAGATCTCACTACAGTGAAGAGAATTGTACCATACAGCACGGATTGGAAAATTGACCATTCTCTTCACTGTAGTGCGATCTCGGATTTGGTATATTTAAGTAGCAGGGGGTATGGGGGGTGTGGGGGGTGCAGGGGGTCTTGACCCCCTGCAAAAACTTACAAGAAGATTTTTTATCTTTTTTAATTTGTTCAACTTTGATGTTCGATGTTGTAGAACATCGATCATCTCATCCTCGATAATGTGTGGTTCGATGTTCTGCAACTTCAATCATTTGAAGTAGACCTGCTGAAGGATATGGACATTTGTTTTATTGCAGAATAGTCATACACTTGATATGCATTAATTACATTTTTTCAAACACCACAAAGTAAGTACATGAAGAAATACAACAACAGGCAGCATAATAATACACTGAAGTCTATATTTTCTAGATAAGACATGTTTTCTATCAGAAAATGGTCTACAGCTCTAGAGGTTATAGTTCAAAAGGTATGAATAAGAGTGGGAGCTTTAACATATAACTGCCAGTCCTTGTGATTGCTGTAGATGGCTAGAGATGATTATTCAGTAAGTAAAGAATCAGGCAAAAAGAAAATAGCAGTACCAGCGGCAGCTGTTATCTTCAATGTTTGGGATATCGAAATGCTCCACTGTGGAATCCCTGTCACTCCCAAGCTCATTTAATAATGGGTAAATGATTAACTGGCAAATCACTGAGTACAGCTGTAATGCTAACGGCAGACACACAAGGAAAGATAAAAGATGTGCCTAAAATAAATGAAAAGAGAGAGAAATGTTGTTATGACAAACTCTCAGAGACTGTCAGGTCTGCAGTGCGGAAAGAATGTAAGTTTAAAAAGAGTGGCAGGACTAACGGCTTAAAAGTGTAGTAGTTGGTTGAGCAAATAATCCAAGATCTCGACACCCAAGGAGCTCACGGTCATTTCTGTAGCACAAACTGATGATATTCCTTTATTTCAAGGCTATTTAATTCAAACACTCTGAATCAAGCTGATAAAGTACCGCGATGCAAAGGTACAAGTCTTATTATGCATGAAATGCTTTTAAAATCAAATGTCTTAACCAACAGTACAACAAGAACTGTTCCACAAAGAAACCAAAACTGAAGCGAAATCAATAGCTGCAATTCACTGTGAATAAACAAACGATAAAGGAAAGAAATTAAACTGTCTAGATAAATGGTCATTTATTGTGGTTTTCAGAGTTCTACCAGACTGCAAAGACTAAAACGTTAACAGAATCATATACTTTAAAATCATACACTCTTATTATACTGTACAAATGGAATCAGTGGCATGATAGACGGAACAAATAAATTAATTAAAAAAATTAAAGTGCAATGTCTGTTGATGATGTAATCAAAAACTACCTCATAAATATAATATATGCTCACTTTAGTTAAGAAAATGGAGATGTAGCATTTATGAAATGGGCAGGAACACAATAGTGTATGCATGTCAAATGATCATTCCAGCAGTACCTGGCTGTCAAAGTAAGGGGGTTCATGGATTCTGGTACCAGCTCAAAGCTGTCTGAATTATTGCTAAGTATTATGATAGGCATTACAAATGGCATTTATACACATGCACATACCCACACACACACACACACACACACACACACACACACACACACACACACAAACACCCACACATATATTTATCTATCCATATATATATATATATATATATATATATATATATATATGTATATATGGGTCTACCTCAAAGAATCAAAAGACAATAACAGTGAAGACAAAATCATTGCAACAGCATTGGTGAAACTTTAAAACATTGAACAGCCAGAACTCCAAAAGCTATCCCTGGGAAAAGAACCACTTGGCCAATGGATCAAAAAAACAAACAAGGAAGCCCCACCACCTCCCCTAACTAAATATACCAACTCCAATATTGCACAACAGTGGGGAAAGGGCAACATTCACCATGGTGGCTGAGTGGTTCTTTTGTTTTCTATGTTCTGGGTGTTCAGTGTTTTCAGTTTTGCCAATGGCGTCTCAATAATTTTGTCTTTACTGCTGTGGTCTTTCAATATTTTCAGTTAGACCCATATATATATTTATATATATATATCTATATATATATATATATATATATATATATATATATATATATATATACACATATGCATACACACATAAATGTATATGTGGGTCCTCTTCAGATGATCAACTCTTAAGAAAGTCAAACTTCATATGGTTGAGACCGTATGTTTGACTTTCTGAAAAGTGGAAGCATTTATATGGAGAGCTCTGTACAGTGTGGATTGAGGAATTTACCCCTTTCCCCACTATAGTGTGATCTCATAGTGGGTATATATAATTTGCAGGGAGGTATGAGGGTGCAGGGGAGATTGCCCCTTATAAAAACATAGATTTTTGTAGTTTTGATGTTTTCAACTTTTTGCAAAGTCGAATACATGTGCTTGATCATATGATATTCAGCTTTCTGAAAAGTCGATGTTGTCATATAAGCCCATGTGTGTGTGTGTATATATATATATATATATATATATATATATATATATATATATATATATATATACATATATCTATACATATATATATATATATATATATATATATATATATATATATGGGATTATTTCAGAATATGGAATACTTACATTATCCAATCCCATTTCATCGAACCTCACTTCACAGAATCTCATTATTGAACTCACTGAAGATAAGAAAAGGAACCCTGGGAAAGGAAACACTTAGCTACTATGGTGAACTTTGTCCTTCCTCCACTGTAGTGCAATCTCAGGAGTTGGTATATTTTGTTAGGAGGTAGGGGATAGAGCCCCCCACATGCAGTTTTTTTTTTATTTTTCTATTTGTTGTTTTGTCCTTGTGGTCAAATGATTCCTTTTCTGGGGTTCCCTTTTATAGTTCTGGGAGTTTGATATAATAAGATTCGATGAAGTGAGATTCGATGAAATGGGTTTTGATAGAGTAAGTATTTTATATTTTGAAGTAAATCCACACACTCACACACACACACACACACACACACACACACACACATACACACACACACACACACACACACACACACACACACACAAACATATATATATATATATATATTCATCCAATATATAATGGTGCTGCAGCAGGTATCAAATCACTTATATTTATAACTGTTTGAAATCTGCAAGGCATATTCTGGAATATTAAAACTACACTTAGAATAAGCATCCCATGTACATCTGCTTGATTGACTGGTGTGAGATGTAGGGTAAGCACAAGGGTGAGTGCTTGGGTATTCACATATACTATATCTACTTGTTCTCTGTTTTCATTTCTCATTCTCAAGGCAATATAACAGCCCATTTTGTACCTGATGAACTTGCTAAAAGTGGGGTTGGTTCATGTTTTAAATAATTTATCATGCTTAATTAGCATATCCCATTACTCCCCTCACAAATCTATTAGTGATCTGCTTGGCATGTGTTTTGTGACACCTTTTGTACATCTGAACCTCCTATGGAGATCCATCTCCTTCCATATTTATGTACTGATGTATGGATGCATTTATTTATTTGCTCTCTTTCCTTCCGCTGTATTCCTGTGATGCCTATGCGATTACTTTATCTGTAATTCAATGTGCACACATTTCAGGGGTATTCAGAACAGTCTCAAAGCACCACTGAATGCTAAGCCCCATTAATGACTACCAAGAAAACATGATTGTGTCTTGTGCTTTAGAGAGTACATAACAGAATGTTTTAAGCATGTCAGTCCACTTTTTATGGTACATTCAAAATATCACGCAGTGTGCGTCTTGTGCTTTGCAAGTTACATTACAGGCTATTTCACACGCATCTAGTTTACAGATTTACTTAACATTTAAAATAGGCACGCAGAACTCAGTGAATCATCTAATCATATTCCCTACCTGACTGCACTAGCATAATGCAGTCAGTCACTGATAAAAAGTCAGACTTTTCCTTTTTATCTGCATAAACACAGCTGTCTCTTGTGCAGTCCTGCTCTTGAAGTCCCAGGTCTACAGAATATGATCAAGCCTGCCACACTGTAATATAGAATTAAGTGCAATCACTGATGTAAGATGTGTATGCCCTGTGCACAAAATCAATAATGTGCCTTGAGAAAAATCCCATGTCATATTGTGCTTCACTGCTTGCAACTAAATGCCCTGGCTTGAAAAGGGAAAGTTGGCTGACTGAGTGATTAGTCATCTCACAGTTTCGACAGGGTAGGCAGGTTTGACATATATTCTATGCCTTTTCAAGCATGTCATCAATTTGTCATGCAGTGAGATACTGTTAAACAGTCCTTTAGAATCTGCAAATAGTTATCTCATGGGTCTCTGTTGGAAATAAGCAGTTTTGACTGCATTTATTATACCAGTCATTACATTGTTTATATATTTACAAATATTATGACTCTTCTGATACTTTTTGAAAGAAAACAGATGATCCAAACATATTTAAACAACAAAATGATACTGTAATAAGGTAAAATTAAATGTTTTGTATATAACTAATAAATTCTAGAACTGGTGAGTTACATATGAATTTTGCAGCATCAGAGAAATCTAATACATTTTTTTATATCTGTTTGCATATTCAAAATGTTTATTATTTTACTATAAATATGTATTTTAAAACCCAATAAAAAAAATCATTAAAAAAAAGAAATCTAATACATTGAAGCAGTTGTGGTGTTAGTTATCGTCTGTGAATTTACAATAGATACCATTTCCTTTATTGGAAATCTAAGCTGTGTTACTTTTTTATTCATTTACTCCCTATTTATGGAGGAGACTTACAAAACTGTGAAGCCCAGAACGGAATGCCTTTCTGAATAGTGCAGTACCCTATACCCAAACAGAGGCAATTAACACAATTTCAGTAGGTTTAGAATAACAGAACACGAAGGGCCCCCATGCATCTGTACATGCTCTAATAAGACGGGAGAAGAACATTTTTCACATAGACATTCTCCAGTACAGAAATCCAATTAGGAGACTACATTTAGACCTTTCTAGATGCAAAACATTTGAATGTATTCTGGTTTTCATGGAAGTGTAAGATAGAAAAGGAGGTCCATGCACAATCTCAACAAAAAAAAAAAACTTTGTGACCAATAACTTTCCTAGTTTGAGGACACAGAAACTTTTGTATACCCTTCAGCAGACACAAAATTGATGTTTACATTGAAGAATAATGACACCAATAAATGTGACTTTTTCTTAGTAAGGGAATACAATCAAGCCATATACTAAACTTTTTAAGGACTGAGCAGCCTCAGAACAAGCATCATCAAATGAAGGAATCTGAAAGTAATGAAAATACTGTTAGCTTTGGAGAAGTTTGAAATATTATGACTTTTTAAAGATGATTTGACATTTATAACATCCTCAAAAAGTAAACTTTCACAGTATGAGTCACACTTCAGGAAAATAAGCACAGATCAGCATATTTAACCAGATACCTATAAAAGTAATAAGAAAACTTAAAACAGAGTTTGGTAAAAATATTACAGTGAACAAGAGGCTGCAATCAGAAAATTAATTATTAATTTTCACTTAGAAAAAACTTCTGCTGCGCTCACTATAGATGCATTTCAAAGAGCCATTACAAAAGTCACAGTTTTTATACTTGTCCAGTACAATGACATGAATTATTGAGTCAAATGCTTTCAAAAACATCTCCAGTAAATGTAGACAAGCCTGGCAATTTTGAAGAAGAGCTGATCCAGAGCAGACAATTGAAGCAGTAGCTCTGTTAAAAATAACTACATCTGGAAGTCCAGAGGGGATTACTTAAGTAAAAAAATATATACTATAGTTACAGACAAACAAACATTGACATTGCCAGCATTCACTCAAATGGAAATAATTTTGTTATAAAGCCAGATCAGGAGCACCACCAACCACACAGGGGTAAAAAATAAATATTTTAATAAAAAATTGTAATAAATACTAGTTGACTGTTTTTGTTCCTTAGTAATAGGTGGTGGTGCTGCGGTAGCATTGTCGCCTCACAGTAAGACGTTGTCCAGCTCGATTCTCAGCTAGAGCATCTTCTGTGTGGAGACATGCGTGAATGGACATACCTTAGTTGAAGATTGTGCATCAGGGCTGGCAACACGGCACGTAAAAATCTACTGCCAGTCATTAGCAGACTGGAGTTCCACTGTGGCAACCTCTAACTGGGAAAAGCTGAAAGACACAACAACAACAACAGCAACAAGTAATATGAGACTTCATCAGAACAATTAATACATTCAGATCTCAGCTATTTAAACAACCAGAGGCATAAACACTTCCCTAATTAATGAACAGTTCTAATTTAAAGGTACAAAGACATTCTAAAACCATACATTACATGAATAAACAGTAAGATATCATCAGTACAAATATTTCTATGGCAGTAGTTAGAACAATAAATGGATAAAAATGACTGTGGCATTAATGTTTGTTTAACATTTGTTTGCCAGGAAT
This sequence comes from Protopterus annectens, assembly GCF_019279795.1. Lineage (NCBI taxonomy): Eukaryota > Metazoa > Chordata > Ceratodontiformes > Protopteridae > Protopterus > Protopterus annectens. The sequence goes on from NC_056725.1 coordinate 1,469,207,845, forward strand.
GTCCAGGCCAAGGTAGAAACCCTGAAACCCAAAAAATGCAGGGAGGACATGCAGACTCCACATAAAAGGCACTTCACTGAGAATTGGACTAGAGAACCTCTTGCTGTGAGGCAACAACGCAATATGTTGCACCACTGCGCCATATGTGGCACCACTGTCGCATCAAAAACAAAAAACACAGAGTCTATTCTCTGTAAAATTGACCTTGCTCTATGAAGCATTACTATAAACTAATTGATCTAAGTTTCAAAGCACTAGTAGTGGAAATACAGTCATTGAGACCAGGCTTGTCACTTGCATTAACACGCAACTACCATAACAGTTCCTTGTATTCTATCTAAATACGTAAATCAAAAAAGCAACAGGTTAGCACTGAATTTCATCATAAGAATTTAATGAAAGAAATTAGTGGGCATGAATACCCATAAATGAATATACAAAAATACTAACACCCAAAGGGTGACAAAGCATACCGGTTTCAGCATAAAGCCTTCATCAGTGCTATCTAGCAGTTAGTATCACAACTGGTATATATACAGAACAGTCCAATAATGCACCACAAGATTATCCAATCACAATTGTTCACTGAGTCCTGGAGAAAATAAGCCACCTAATGTAATTGTGTATCCACAATCTTTCTTTGTGATCCAAAAGCGAATGTAAATTTTCTAATGAAGTATTAGGTTTATATATTATATCTATAACTGTAAACATAAAGCTAGCAGAAGGATGCAATATCTGGTGTTTTTATAAAGTATTTGTCTTTCTATGACATTTAATATCACTCATATGTTCTGATAGTCTAAGTTTGAATGGGTGAGAAGTCTGCCTGACATAAAAAGCAGGACAGGTACAATTTATCAAATAAATCACCCAATCACTACTGCAATTTCCAAAAACGTTTATATCGTACACTTTAGGATAATTAAAGGAAGTGAATGAGGTATATTTAAGGACCATACTGAAAAACCTGCAGTGTCCACATGGAAAACTACCCATTACTGGGCCTCCTTGTGATGTAGTCTATAAACTATTATGTACCACCTGATTGCCCTTTTTATAATGGTTAAACCTGCCCCCCCCATGTTTTTTTACCCTTCTATATCCAAACCTACATTTAAGTGGCAAATACTGAGCAAGTCTATCCTCCATATATAAAACATCCCAATGTCTATGTATGATGTCTTGTAGGTATCTGGTATTGCCCCCAAATTCCATAATCCACCTGAGATGTGAGTCAGTTTTTGGATTTTTATGTTTATATGAAAGAGCCTGTTGTCTATTAATTTCCTGGACCTTCTTACTTGCTAGATCGACATCATATTTACGATAGCCTCGATCACAAAATCTACGGGCCATATCACATGCTTGAAGATTATAATTCTCCACAGTAGAACATATTCTTTTTAGTCTTAAAAACTGAGACTTAGGAATGTTCTTAATAACATGGGGAGAGTGACAACTGGAGGCATATAACAAATTGTTAAACTGTGGATATTTTCTATAAACATTACTACTCAATGTTTCATCTTCTAATACTTTGACCTCCACATCTAAAAAAGTTACACTCTCCTGATGGTAATTCAATGTAAATTGAATATCCCATTTATTTTCATTGAGATACTCAATGAACTCACATAAATAATGCTCATCTGACATCCATATTAACCAACAATCATCTTAATAACGACGCCAAAGGTCTATCTCCCCAAGAAACAAATTATGACTGACTTCATAAATTAAATGATATTCAACATAGCCCATGAACAGAACATGTTTTGTGTTCTTTATTGTAACTGATTTAATGTTTGTGTTTCATGGACATTTGGGAACATTTGGGAAAATTATATTTGGTTGCCATTTATATTGGCCTGTGCCTCATTTTGCAACTTTCACTGTTCACTTATGCACTATTGTGATCTGCTTTGGCGTAAATTAATTAAACGACTTCTTTATGGACACTGACATTTATATTGGGAATATGATTTCAATAATTTGTGTTTATATCATTACAAATGAAGGGCTTGTGGTAATGTATTAATGTTTTTGATATATTGGTTCCCTTACATGGAAACAAACAGTTTTGTTTGGATTTTCATATGTTTTACAAAACCAATATTGTTTATATATATTTTTTAAACTATTAGACGTACTACATTTCATTTTATGGAATTGGGGATATGTTGTGGTTTTGATATATGCTGACTTACTTTGGATATTGCAATGCATATGAACAACTTATCTAGGTAACACAATTTGGCTTGACTTGGGGCTTTCACATATTTTTTCATTCACTTTACCACCAATGGTGCATGCTTTACAAATTATTAGTTCATGAATGAGCTCTTAGCTTTAGGGGCTCATTGATTCACATATATTTTTATATATCTACAAATTTGGATGTATTATTGAATATAGAAGCTAAGGCTGACATCCGAAGTGTTTGTGGATTTATTGTTTTTTTGGAGATTATCACATTATAAGGGCAGTGAGGCCCTTTATTAAGATGTATGGCTCTATATTGGTGTGTTTTCACAGTATGTGTTAAGAAATTTATGAATAATTTCTGGACCATGTGGAATGTTTAAGGGTTGGATGAAGAAGTGAATGCTGATGTCCTACAGCTTTTGGAGCATACACAAAGATTGTCATTTTGGAGCCATATAGTTTATTTTTTCTTATGAAAAATATTAGGAATGTGAATGTGGTAAACATTTTCTAAGTATGGATGAATGTTTTTCAATGTTTTAAAATTTTTTTTGATGGCATGGCCAGAAGGTATGGTTTAATGTCTAATATTTTGTATGGGGTTGATAGGGAATATATTGACATAGGTTATGTGGAAGCCTCAATTTTCAGGCTTTACAGGTGTCACATTTTATAAATTGTATGTTCTGATTTTTGGTGCATTGCATTTCAAGTCAGTCACTTATTTTTGTAACAGTGGTATACATATATTATTCATAGTTGGAACTTTATATTTTTGTTTATATTTTTTAAGATTATAAGAGCATTAACATGGATCTGACCAATATTACTGAAGGCATTTTGGCTGATAGAGATGATATAAAAATTTTTGATGCTTCTATATCATCAACCAAAGGGGGAGCTGGGGATTCAGCCCAGTTTGACTCTTGTAAAGATCTTATTTACCAAGTTAACCGATGAGACAAAGGAAATGAGAATTCAGATTTGCCATCCCAGACTATTCAAGACATATTCAAACAATAACGTTACCCCGCGAGGTTTGAGAGTCAGGACACAACCATTTGTTAAGGTAGTTGATGAAAGTTTGTTAACTCAATGGCAACAAGTACAACATTCTTCTTCCATGACTTTTGTCAAAATTTTGATAGAATTCTATGAATGTAGAATTTTGTCTTTGACTGGGACTATAGGCAAATTATGCAGTAAATTGCAGGAATATCAAGATCATGATATCTATCAAGAACAAGTCTGTTTACTTTCAGGATGTTTGATACAATTAGAATAGGATTTGAAAGCCAGAGTGATTCAAAAGTTTTTGAGAGATGTTAGGGACTATTCTACAGGCAAACCATTTGTACTTAAGAAAACAGTTACATTTACTAAAAACAAATCAGGTTTATTTCAGCCTAATTTTGAAATAAAAAGAAAGAGACCTATATTGAAAAATACCAAATCTACATCAGACATGTCAGGGGATGAATTTTACTTGAATACAGATAATGAAGGAACAGTTTTACATAGTTCCCCACCTGTCAAAAAGGGCAATGTTGGTTTCCCTTTAGGAGATGTAGGTGGGGAGGGAGGAAACATAGAGGAAACAGGAACAAGTTTGGAAGCCATGCTGGAAGTGTTAACATGCAAATAAATAATTATTGAAATGTTCACAATATTTCATCTTTGGAATTTACACAAGTAGAGCAGAAATTGTTGAATAAAGGTATGGGTTTTGTCCCCAAGTTCATGGTGTCAGAATTTTCTTTTGCACAAGATGTCATTAGTTTTTGTCGCAAATTAAATTTAAAATTACATTTTGCAAATTCTGAGCCATATGTTGAGAATTTATATAATTTTAGGTTTAGGACTTCTACTTTTGTACCTCCCATGAACAAAAATGTAGCTATTTTTCAAAATTTGGTATTGAAAGAGTTACATTTCTCCAATGTCAAAAATGTAGAACATTATCAGGACAATATTACCAGGGAGGAATGCATGGCTCTATGTAGTTTAAGCAAGAATAGGATGTAGTTATTAAGCAGGTGAATAAAAGGGGAGCAGTGGTCATCTGGGATTGGCATATGTATCATAATGAAGCCATTAGTCAACTTTCAGATCAATATTATTACCAACATATAGATTTGGATCCTACTAATATTTTTAAAGCTGAAATTGACAATTATTTAAGTCTGGCTTGAGAAGAAGGCGTTATATCCAAGCATGATAAATATCATCTTACGGTGGTGAATCCTTCTAAACAAATGTTCTATATGCTACCCAAAATACATAAAAACTATGAAAGACATCCAGATAGACCTATAGTGTCAGGGCGAGGTTACTTAACAGAACCCCTATCAGAATACTTGACTAAATATTTGAAACCGTTGTTGATACATGCGAGAGCGCAGATTCCAGACACCACACAATTTTTGAAAATCATAAATAATATACAGTTGGAAAAGGGTTGGTTATTGTGCACCTTAAATGTTAGTGCACTTTTTACAAATATTCCACAATGGGCTAGTTTATTAGCATTGGATTTTTGGCTTTCTGAGGTCTCCCTTTATCCACCTGGATTTAATATATTTCTTTTGTGCTTAACAGAGCATATGTTCAATAAGAATGTTTTTTATTTTGATGATGTTTGTTACAACTGAAGGGGACTGCCATGGGAGCGTTTTTCACTCCCATTTACGCAGATCAGTTCATGGGCTATGTTGAACATCATTTAATTTATGACGTCAGTCATAATTTATTTCTTGGAGAGATTGACATTTGGCGTCGTTATTTAGATGATTGTTGGTTAATATGGAGGTCAGATGAGCATCATGTATGTGAGTTTGTTGAGTATCTCAACGAAAATAAATGAGGGATTCAATTTACATTGAATTACCATCGGGAGAGTGTAACATTTTTAGAAGTGGAGGTCAAAATATTAGAAGATGGTACATTGAGTAGTAATGTTTATAGAAAATATCCACAGTTTAATAATTTGTTATATGCTTCCAGTTGTCACCCTCCCCATGTTATTAAGAACATTCTTAAATCTCAATTTTTAAAACTAAAAAGAATATGTTCTACTGCGGAGAATCATAATCTTCAAGCATGTGATATGACCCGTAGATTTTATGATTGAGGCTATCTAGTTGACAGATGAGATCAGACGGGAGTCCCCATGGACTATGATGTTTGCAGATGACATTGTGATCTGTAGTGAGAGTAGGGAACAGGTAGAGGAGACCCTGGAGAGGTGGAGATATGCTCTAGAGAGAAGAGGAATGAAGGTCAGCAGGACTAAGACAGAATACATGTGTGTGAATGAGAGGGAGGATAGAGGAATAGTGATGATGTATGGAGTAGAGGTGGCGAAAGTGGATGAGTTTAAATACTTGGGATCAACAGTTCAGAGTAATGGTGAGTGTAGAAGAGAGATGAAGAAGAGAGTACAGGCAGGATGGAGTGGGTGGAGAAGAGTGTCAGGAGTGATTTGTGACAGACGAGTACCAGTAAGAGTGAAAGGGAAGGTCTACAAAAGGGTAGTGAGACCAGCTATGTTATATGGGTTGGAGACAGTGGCATTGACAAAAAGGCAGGGGTCAGAGCTGGACATGGCAGACTTAAAGATGTTAAGATTTGCACTGGGTGTGAGAGGGTGGACAGGATTAGGAATAAGTATATTAGAGGGTCAGCCCAGGTTGGAAGGTTTAGAGACAAAGCCAGAGAGGCAAGATTACATTGGTTTGGACATGTGCTGAGGAGGGATGCAGAGTATATTGGGAAAAAGATGCTAAGGATGAAGCTGCCAGGTAACTGGAAGAGAGGAAGGCATAAGATAAGGTTTATAGATGTGGTGAGAGAGGACATGCAGGTGGTTGGTGTGACAGAGCAGGATGCAGAGGACAGGAAGAAATGGAAATAGCTGATCTGCTGTGGCGACCCCTAACGGGAGCAGCTGAAAGAAGAAGAAGAAAAAGAAGGCTATCAAAAATAAGATGTCGATCTAGCATGTAAGAAGGTCCAGGAAATTAATAGACAACAGACTCTTTCATATAAACATAAAAATCCAAAAACTGACTCACGTCTTAGGTTCATTATGGCATTTGGGGGCAATACCAGATACTTACAAGACATCATACATAAACATTGGGATGTTTTATATATGAAGGATAGACTCACTCAGTTTTTGGCACTTAGATGTAGATTTGGATATAGAAGGGGAAAAACATGGAGGGGCTGGTTTAACCAGTATAAAAAGGGCAATCAGGTGGTACATAATAGTTTACAGACTACATTACAAGGAGGCCCAGTAATGGGTAGTTTTCCATGTGGACACTGCAGGTTTTGCAGTATGGTCCCTAAAAAAAACTCATTCACTTCCTTTAATTATCCTAAAGTGTATGATATAAAATTTTTTGGAAATTGTAGTAGTGATTGGGTGATTTATTTGATAAATTGTACCGGTCCTGCTTTTTATGTCAGGCAGACTTCTCACCCATTCAAACTTAGAATATCAGAACATATTAAATGTCATATTAAGACAAATGCTTTATATAAACACCAGATATTACATTCTTCTGCTAGGTATAGGTTTACAGTTATAGATAGAATATATAAACCTTATACGTCATTAGAAAATTTACATTCTCTTTTGGATCACAAAGAAAGATTGTGGATAATTACATTAGGTGGCTTATTTTCTCCAGGACTCAATGAACAATTGTGATTGGATAATTGTGTGGTGCATTGTTGGACTGTTCTATATATACCAATTGTGGTACTGACTGCTAGATAGCACTGATGAAGGCCTTATGGTGAAACCAGTATGCTTTGCCACCCTTTGGGTGTTAGTATTTTTGTATATTCATTTGTGGGTATTCATGCCCACTAAACTCTTTCATTAAAGACATATGGTGGAATTCAGTGCTGGCCTGTTGCTTTTTTGATTTATGTGCTTTGGTTGGGCTGTGCACTTTGCCGTACATGCATGGAATTTTTCTTGTTCCTGATACCAACATTCTATCGAAATACTGCAGGGGCTACCTCTAGGATTGTGAGGTACTTGTTCCAAAAGAAAAGGAGAATTTATGAACATCTTTATGATGTTAAAAACTAAAATAAGAATAATGATTTGTATAAGCATAACACTGCTTGTGTAGCACAGAAAAAAATGTTTTTTTTTTGTTTTGGAACAACAAATCATATCAACTACAACTGCCCTTTGCTGTCATGTATTGTATGCCCTAAAAAATTATAGCACCTTTCTGTACATGAATTTCTCAATGAGAAAATAATGAAAAATTTAAGAACTGAAGCAACATTTTGTTATTTCACCTTGTGATTGATACACAGCTAAACTGCCCCCAACAAGTCATAACACTTTTATTTGCACATGTCTGATGCTTGATGTTGGGGAGAGTGAAATAAAAAGAAACAACTTCTACAATAATATAGCAATTCCAACATGTTGCTCTTAAACACATATACTCACCTGTAAACATACGCTAAGCACAACTCAGAGATTCGCATTGAGCTAAAATCAGGCACAATTGAGAAATGGGGACTTACCTCAATAAAAACAAAGAACTTTGGCCATACTGTCCTTAGTATTGGTAGTACTTTCCAAGATCTCCTGATCTCTATTTCTCTCACTGAAACAGGCTTCTCCCCTCCGTGGGAACATGCAAGCACTCTAGAGTAAAGGAATTAATGCACCCTCATCCTAAACATGAGATGCAAATCATTTTATAAATTAATTGCCCAACTACAATGTCTTGCAATAGTCCTCTCCCATGATAAATGTTTAAATCTTCCTCATTTCCAGCCTATGGCATGTGGCACCAGCCTGTCTGGTATTCTAGCCAACCTCAATGCTTAGATATGTAGACTTGACCTAACATAAAGCACTCACAGCCTGCAGGACTGGTCTAAATCAACAGTCAGCAGTTACTCAAAAAAAAAACTGATTGGGGCTCAGTTCTTTCTTGGCTCTTTAACCTGCTGGATCACATGCCAGAACCAAGCTTATACTTAGGTTCAAGCCACACTTGTGCCAGCTCTGGCTTGCCCATCTCTAATCTCCATTTTACAAACCAAGACCTATATTTTTAAATATTGTGTCAGTAAAATACAAAATAATAGTCATGGCACTGTGAATAACTAACTATATAGATATGTTACATGGCTACCATTCCAACAGCACAGTTTGTTAGCCTAGAAGTGACAACAACACCACAAAATTATAGAGGTCCTGGGTTCAAGTTGCAGACCAAAGCCAACACATCTTAGCGGATAGGCTATGGCAAAATAGGTTTATCATTCATATATGCATAAACATTGCCAGCACTGGAAACAGATTCCAATAAAACAGTCTGCCAGGCTGTAGGAAGTTGACTGGAGAATACCCATAGTCTAAACACATGCACTAAAAGAGATGAAATTAGCATCAACCTTCAGAACGTTTGGGTATAAACCCTCAGGGAGTGTCATACAAAATATAACTTGACTATTGTAATAGTGAACTGTAAGTTTCTCTAACTTATTTTTTTCTTCTTTTCTTTCATTTCCAACTCTCCTTATTATTCAGATCCTGTCAGCCATCCTCTTCTTCTTACCCCACTTACTATTCATGCAAATTTAAATAATACTACTCAGTATAAACTGCTTAGCACTTTTATAGTCTTTATACTTCTAGCTATATTGTTTGTATGCTGTACCATCTCCAGTCTGAATGATGCTTCCCAGTTTATTCAAGTACTCCATGGCATTGCATTAGACTTCATGTTCTAAATTTAAATATATTTTGTAGTTCATATTCTAATTATTTGTATATGTGGAGCTTTTCTTCCCAGGATTCCACTAAAAGTAGCTAGCGGCCCAGTCAGAAAAATCTCAGTTAAATGTAATAACTAAAAAGGCAATTTGGTGACTCACTTTGCTTTTTAACAGCAGTAGCTGACAATGTGAGAATCAAGGAAAAGAACATCAAGGTTATCACTTGTGTTATTTGAAATGTATCCGGCATGAAATATGGGATGCAGAGAAACTGAACATGGAACAGTTTAGGAATGAACTGGATCAGATAAGGACGGAAAGTCATGCAGGACAAAAAAGTAACCAGATTCCTTATATCTGCCAATCAGCATCTTAAATTGTTAGGTTTGTTGAGGTATTTGGCCTGGGTCTATATTAGAACATCAAAGTTTCAAAACTTTGACTGCTCTAATATCGACCCCTCTTTAGAGAACACTGAAAATAGCAAAGCTACAGAAAACCAAAATTTTCCTAGGGAAAGAATTTGGTTGTCCTTTTCTGTTATTTCACTATTTTCAATGCTGTGGTGGTAAGTTACAGGTGGGGTTCAGGTAAGCATGTGAAAGGGCGCAGGTTAGGTGAGTTAGGGTTAGGGCGCAGGTCAGGTAAGTGTGTGATTGTGTGGATGTGAGGGTTAGGGCAGGGTAGGTGAGATAGGGTTGGGGCGGGGGTGAGGTGAGTGTGCGATAGTGACGGACCTTAGGGTTAGGGTTTGGGTTAAGGTAAGTGGATAGTTAGTGGTGTATGTACAGTTTAGTGTAGGGTTAGATTTAAGATTTTAGGTGCATGTGTGTGGATTGCTGTTTGTTTGGTGTGCTTGTGTGTATGTATTTTGGAACAGCAAATTTTTCCCTAGGAAAAAATTTGCTGTTCTGCATTTTTGATGTTGCAAGAATTCGCTTAATAGGGGTCGATATTAGAACATTCGAAGTTTTGAAACTTCAGTGTTCTAATATAGACCCATTTGGCCTAACTACTTTCTGTAGCACGGCTACTATAAATAAGGTTCCATTCATCGCATGCATGTTTTCTTTTTTTTTTTTTTTTGCCTTATTATATTAACAGCAAGAATATTCATCTATGTACAATCACTGCATTTGATCCACAGCTAAGTTGACAATGCTCAAGTACTTACTGGACACTAGAAGAGTTAATGCTTGAGGGACAATGAGTTCTTTTAGCTAAAAGAGCACATTCAAAAAGATTAGAAAGCCATGAATGTTAATGGCATTTGCAAATATGTTTATTTAATCTAGCCAAGATGTGATAATAATAACAAAAATATGATTATGGAAGGTTTTGAAACAGCACCATTAGCAATGCCTAGAAATATATGGATAATCATCTCATTAAGAAGATATACTTGAGGGACCTAAAATATATAAGTCCATGTGTTTGCGTGTCTGTGTATGTGAGTGTGTGTGTGTGTGTGTGTGTGTGTGTGTGTGTGTGTGTGTGTGTGTGTGTGTGTGTGTGTGTGTGTGTGTGTGTCTGTGTCTGTGTGAATTTGAAATTAGATTTATGTAGAGAAATGTAGGTTTAGTTTTTAAAAAGATTATTGTGTCTACATTTAAGACCAACTTACAAGTAAAATGTAGGTTCAATAATTCAATCTCAGCCTCCATAACAGTTGTGTAAAAAGCAAATGGAGAACAGCTACAGAAATTTCCCTGCATAAGGGAGGACCATCCACATACCCAGGAAATTACAGACTCATAAATCTGACCAGCTTCATATGCAAAGCCACAGAAAGACTTATCATGGAATTTATCAATCAGGACATAGGGAACCTCTAAACACTGGACCCATCACAGTTTAGATTCTTCAGTGGTAGGTCATGTTTAGTCAACCTGGTGATTTTTTTTGAAAAGTGCACCAAAGTACTGGATGAAGACAAAATGGTACACATTGCTTATCACAATCTGGCCAATGCTTTTGACACAGTTTCCCACTCAGGCATAGGAGAAATGCTAAATAAAATGGGAATAAGCCCCTATGCCACCTGCTGGATTGCCAACTGGCTGACAGATTGAATGCAGGAAATCAAAATAGGGGAAGTTACCTGAACAAAGAGATCAGTCACTAGTGTAGTTCCCCCAGGGTTCTGTGCTGGGTCCTCTCCTATTTGGTATCTACTTTTCCGAGGTAAAAGAAAACAAATGGCTCTGGCTGATTAAGTTTGTAGATGACTTCAAGTTAGGAGCAGTCATTTAATCCCCAAATGACTTAGCCATCTTACAGGAAGGTTTGTCCCAAATGAATAACCCGTTCCAAAATCATGGACCAAAATTAAATGCCAAAAAATGCATTATTGTATTCTTTGGGAAGTGGTCTATCGAAGGGAACTACCACATTAACAATACTCCTCTAAGAGTTGACCCAATTGTTTGGGATTTGGGGTCTTACATAGACAATGATCTAACTATTGAACAACATATGTCCATTGTTGTAAGAAAGTCCTTCTATATTGCACAGCTTATAAACAAAGGGATTGTGTCTAGATCTAGTGATGTCATTGTCCCCTTTACTCAGTCCTCATTGGGTCAGTCATTGAATATAATGGTCTATTTGGCATGTATCTTTTCAGACCCTTGCATCAACTGGAAAGCTCACAGAGATTCCTCATTAAAAGAATACAAGGCCTAAACAACATGTCCTACATGGACTGACTTAACTACATGTCACTATACTCATTATCCTACAGATGCTAAGATGTGACTTGTTTCTGTCAAACAAGACATCCTCTGACCAAATACTGATGGATTTCCTGCACATCAGCAATTCAAATGGTATCAGAAATAGTCTAGGGATCTAAACCTCTTCTACAACATCAGCAGAAAATAATGATGTCTACATCACATGGGATCATCCATTACCAACAGTTCAAAAGATAGAGATAAAAAAACGGATATAGTGGTCCAAGAAAAGAAGACAAAAATAGCATTGATCATTGAAATTGCCACACCCAGTGACTACAGAGTCCTATGTACAGAGAGACACAAAGTTATAAAATATCAGGATTTGCAAGCAGAAACAAGAGCAACGTGGAAGAAGGATACCCAGCTAGTTCCAATAGTAGTAGGAGCAATGGGTCTTATAAAAAAGAGCCTGCAATCATATTTAGATATGCTACCAATATATGTAACTCCATACAAATTGCAGAAGGAGTCATTACTGGGAACATTGTGGGTGCTGCGAAGAGCACTTCTGGCTGACATCAAAGACTGAAACAATATTAATTTCATGAACGTTAATCGTACTTTGATTTAGGAATGGGGTTCATTCCTGTCATGATATTAGAAACCCAAAACTCTCCATCCACATGAAATAAAGTTCATCCTTGTCCACATTCAAGAACAACTTGGATCTATGGATGGAAAACAGAAAATTTAGCCAAAGACTGCCATCTGTACTAGTAATGGAGAAAGACAGCTCTTAAATGCTTTATCCCATGTATGGTTCCCCTCTGATTATTTATAGTATGATCCCAGTTATTCTCATTACGGATAATATATAATTAGCAACCATGGGATTTGTAAGGCCACTGTATAACCAAATGGGATAGGTTATTTTGAACACAAAAATGTATATTGGCTAGGCTTAAAATGGCCCACAAAGGCAGCTAGCTTAGTACTTACCTATGAACCTATACATTTTTAACAAGAAGAGGAGGGAATATAAATACGCGCATAGACTTTTCAGTAATTCCACTTAGAAATGTCTTCTCAGAGATCCTGTCAGAATAAACTACCAAGACAGTAACACAACAAGCAGTAAAAGTAAGATGAAGACCCTGAAAAAATAGTTTTCAAGAAACAACTAAGGTTCATGTTCACAGGTCTACACCTCTTAGAATTAAGCTAAAATGGATATCTCTGATATCGTGAATGTGGACCACTAGGCAAGTTAATAAGCTGAAAATGAAAAGCTCCAGAGGATCCAGAGTAATGTTTAGTAACACAGAAGAGTAAGCATTTGTCACTGCTGGATTCAGTTTGCATTTCAACTGAAATGAAACACTAGTATTTAAAAATGTATGGCCAATAAATCAACAAAACACAGGTCACTTGGGAAATAAGACAATAATCCTTGCTTCAGCCGCTGTCACTATAAGCCTAATAATGAAACTTCATATACCCCACAGGAGGCAATCAATAGCTGTGTGGGAAGCAGAGTGCTCCAGCAACAAACAACCTGGTATTCCTGTAGCAGTACAGCTAAGATACAAGAAAGACTGGTATGGTCTTTAGGTGTTATTAAAGTAGAAGGAGAACTGCATCAAATCATTATTCAGTTTACAGCAGATTAGCCTAACTGACAAAAAAAAAAAAAGGTCAGAGCTTAGCTAATGGTGTCAATCCAAAGGGGTAAAATATCTAACAACCTGGGAGGACATTGTTGACAGACCACACGGCTTTGACAGGCACGGTCTGCACTTATACCCTCTAGGCTTTCAGATTATGGTAAAGACCTTTCCATCCTATAGTGCCTGCTTTTAGGCAATGCTAAACTGATAAACCTCCCAACTTAAAACAAAGGAATATCTGAAGGTGGTACTATTCAATGCTAGAAGCCTTAACAAGAAATTTCACTCTCTGCAACCCTTTCTCTCCCTAGAGAGTGTAGACATCTGTTTAGTAGTAGAGTCATGGTTTAAAGCTATGGTGAGTACCTCAGCAGTGCAAGGTTTTAATGCCTTTCACACCTTTAGACCAGCTACTGCACAGGAAGGAGTTAAAGGTGGAGGAGTCTCAGTCTGTATTAAAAACAGCCTCACATCCAGACTAGTTAAAGTGTGTGACCCACTGGAACTCATGCATGTGCAACTCACCATAAACAGGGTCTTGTACCATATCCTTGTAATCTATAGGTCCCCCTCCATGTTCCAGGAAACCTGTACTACCTATCTCAATGTACTAGAGTCCCTCACTGTTCAACCCAATATGATCTTCATGGGGGATCTCACCTACCCCTGTGTAGATTGAGAATGCTACAGCACTTCTAATGTACAAGCCCAGCTATTCCTAAACTTCATTAATACCAACATCTTGGAACAGTTGGTCCATTCTCCCACCAGGCGTACAAACATCCATTCCTCACCCATTGTAATGTCCTTGCTCATCAGATCTGACCATAAAGCAATATTGCTTAAAATAAAAATTAAATCCAGGGACTCAGCAAAACCAAATACCTATAGGAAATTTATGAAAGGTATGCTCTCTCTACTAAGTGATAACTTAGCTAAATTTCAAGCACTCCTAAATGCAGTAAACACTATAGTATATGCTGAGCTATTTATAAAATGCCTGTACAGCCATATTGATAGCTGTATAGCATGAACTGTGCCACCTTGTATTAAGATAAGCTAAGCTTAAAAGACAAGCCACCTGGGTGGAATCACAATATCAACTGGTTATACAAAAAAAAAATCTTGGCCAAGTATAAGAGGACCAGTCGAGGTTGCAGGATGTCTCAATGTGTATAAGGAAACAAATCCAATCCTCAGAACACTTTTTATTAGCAGAACAATCAAAAGCTGGTAAGCGCTTTCATTCCAAAAATACAGAATTTCATCAAACAAATCACACTTTAAACCACCCATATTTAAACTAAATTAAGATAATCACATGAGTAAAAACACATTGCATAGCCACACACCCTTAAAGTTATAATAAAATATATACTAATATATATATATATATATATATATATATATATATATATATATATATATATACACATAAATATTAGTAGCATAAAAGATAAAGTATAAAAAATGGTACAAGATTGTAACCAGCATATAATGACAATAAGAAAAATGAAATATGTTTTTTTTCATTACAGATATGGAACAATACACCTTCATATGAAAGATATACATATATGTATTAATATAAATATAGCTATAAATATAAGTATAAATAAGTGCACACCTATCCCTACAAACCGTTATTCATTTCAGGGGTATACATTATTATTAAAAAAATTTTATTAAAATATTAAATATTAAATATAAAAGAATTATCTCATTAAAGCTTTTAATCTTAACAGGGAACTAATAGAAATATTCTCATTCAGTCTGGGCCAGTTGCCAGCATCCAAGACCAACTGCCAGTACAGTTCCCTTTTCTCCAACAAAATAGACCAAGCACCCCCTCTTATTTCAGTAGGGATGTGATCGATAACAAAAAATTGGAATGAATGCCCTTCATTCTCCATCAAGTGCTTGCTCAGAGCATTTGTTTCTTTTTTTCTTTTTATTTCGTACAAATGCTCATAAACACAATTACTCAATTTCCTATCTACTTTGCCAATATAGTAACACCCACATTGTTCACATAAAGCACAATATATTGCCCTTTCAGAGTTACAGTTGTATTTCCTTTTTAGTCTAAAGGTAGTATTATTTATTTTAAATTCATGTCCTTCCTTTATATATTTACAGAAATGACACATGATACACTTGTTCATATGGCCATCATTATTCTTCATAAAACTCGGTTTATTTTCAAAACAACTCTTTAAATTCCTACCTCTTCTATATATTATTGTGGGCCTTGTATCCACATGTTGTCTTAGGTTCCTATCCTGTCTAAGTATAGTCCAATTTTTCTCTAAAATGTTTTTTAATTCAAGGCTGTCTATAGTAAAAACTGTTATGAAGGATGTGTTATAATTTCTGCTAACATCATCATGATTGCCAGTAGTATCACTAATGGTGGTAACCTGGTGTATTTGGGATTCTCTTAAAAGTGGTATATAGAAATTCCTTTCCCTCTTGTTAACCACTTCCAGTATAATTTCAGTAACAACTTTCAAGGGATAGCCTCTTTTTACAAACATATTCTTTAAAACTTCACATTCAGTTAAAAAATCATCCAAATCGGATACCATACGTGCATCACGGACAAGTTGATCCTTGACTAAGGCTTTTTTCTGTTTGTATGGGTGTGTACTGCTATAATGTAATAAGGAATTTGAATAAGTCTCTTTTCTGTAAATTCTGGAGGTAAATCTTCCATTATTATAATCTTTGGTTATCAAAATATTCAAATATGATATCGTATGTAAGTCAAAATTGTGGGTAAATCTTAGAAAATGTGTTGTAGAATAAATATAGGACATAAACTCACTAATTTTTTCAAAAGGTCCATCCCACAGGACAAACATATCCAAAAACTGACAATAATATTTTATATAAGGGTAAAATTCAGACGGGAATAAATATTTCCTTTCCCATTATGTTACTACTATATTAGCATATAACCCCCCACAAGCTGATCCCATAGCAACACCCTCTTGCTGTAGAAAGAACTAATTTTCAAATAAAATAAAATAATTCTTTAGAACAGTTTCCAGAAGTTGTAAATATAGCAATACTTTGAAGTGTCCAACCTTCTTGTCGTATAGATATTCACTAAACCAGGCTAGTCCAATGTCATGTGGAATTATTGAATTTAAATCCTTGATGTCTATAGTGAGAAACATATAGGTGTCCTTAAAGGTTACTTCATTCATGGCCTTCAAAAAGTTCCATGAATCCTTACACAAATGAGGTTCACTATGTACTAGATGGTTTAATTTAGCATCCAAGAATTTGGCCAAAGGTTGTGTAATGCACCTCTTGGAATCCACAATAGGGCGCATTGGTGGCTGATCTAAATTTTTGTGCAGCTTTGGTAATCCAGATATTACTGATACCTTAGGATGGGGGACTGTAAGGTAATTTAATTCATCAATTGTTATGGATCCTTCAATAAACAAGTCCTGAAGTTCATTTTTAATTTTTAAATATGCCTTATTCAGTTCATTTAAGGAAGACTTTGCATATATTCTTCCATTTAAAATATATAACATCTTCTTCTTGTAATCCACTAAATTCATTAAAACAACACCACCCCCTTTGTCAGGTTTCATAATCCTAATGTCTTCTAAGAAACCATGAATTTCTTTAATGGTATGTCCTTCTTCTGTATCATCCCTGTTCAGGCTTCTATGCCTAACCATTAAATTCCGGATATCTAATTCACATATTCTTTCAAACAATAGGATCATGGGGTGTAATGGGGGGTTGTAAGTACTTGAAATCATTAGGGGATTTAAAAATTGGTCAGAAAAAGGATTCTGAAACATGCTCTCAGGTTTAAATTGAGAGTGTATAACTTTAAATCCATTAAGATATTACCTACATCACTACATTGTATAGGAATAAATGTGAACCCTTTTGCAAAAAGGTCACAATGAGCAATGTCCAAAGCAGCATTAGAAAATTTGTATACTTTAAAATCACCTAAGGAGTTTGTAATAATACAACAAGGGGGTAAAAGGTGATCACATAATTCATCCACAGGGATAGTGGGGGGTATATCAACATCAAAATCACTAATGTTCAGGCTGTTTAATTCCTGTTGTTCCATGCCCTGCTGTAGGGGTACCTCCCCCTCCCATTCGTCTTCCCTCCCCTGTTCCACCTGTTGTTGGACCTTTGTGGGGTTTGATATTCTTCCACTCTCATGTTGTCTGGAGGTGGATTCCTGTTCTTTAATCGTTCTGGGCATCTTAAACGGGGATATTCTTCCTGATCTAAAAAAGGGTCTTCCTGTTCAAGGTGTAAAGGGTGTAAATCAGAAGTATTATTATTGTTATTGCTACCATTATAATCCCTAAACTTATTACCCCATTCCTGGGAGGGTGGGGGTCTGGGGTAAGCAACACCTCTACCATACTCTATTTTGTCTCTATTAAGCTTTTTTATTTTACAAGCCCTTATGGTTGAAGTTAATTCATCTATACTTTTAAAAATTCTCACATGTTCATTTTTAAAATCATTGTAATGTCTGTGTGCATAAATCACATGTTCCAAATCAGTCACAGTTTCCATTAATTCATTAATCAATTTATCATTGTGTTTTATAATTAAATTCATATAGTCATAACCATGTTGGTCAAACAATTCAATCGGTTCATTAAATAATAAAGAGTCAGCCTTTAAACCATTGGGGTATCGCCACATGCGTAACCCTTTTGGAACCAGTTTTTCTTTTATACATTCTTGAAAGTATGTATTATCCAATTGTAGTCGCTTAATGTTAGACAAGTAATAGTCAAATTCTTCCAGTAAAAAATGTAAACTTTTATTACCGGTTTCTGCCCTGTTTGTTAATCCATTGTTCAAAGATATGGTAGATGTTAACCAGTCTCTCAATAAAGGAACACCTGTAGAAATTTGCGATGGTTGCTCAGAGTCTGTTGTACGTTGCCCACATGGAATAGAGCTGTTGCTACTATTAATATTTGAGTCCGTACTAGGTCCACTGCTCATTGAGGCTTGTTGTGAGCCATTGTGTAAGTTAACATCACTCAGAGTTTGCCGCAAATGTAAAGACGCTGTGTTGCAAAACATATTTCATTTTTCTTATTGTCATTATATGCTGGTTACAGTCTTGTACCATTTTTTATACTATATCTTTTATACTACTAATATTTATGTGTATATATATTTTTTAGTATATATTTTACTATAATGTTAAGGGGGTGTGGCTATGTAATGTGTTTTTAGTCATGTGATTATCTTAATTTAGTTTAAATATGGGTGGTTTGAAGTGTGATTTGTCTGATGAAGTTCTGTATTTTTGGAACGAAAGCGCTTACCAGCTTTTGATTGTTCTGCTAATAAAAAGTGTTCTGTGGATTGGATTTGTTTCCTTATACACATTGAGACATCCTGCAACCTCGACTGGTCTTTGTTTTGTTACAGTTTTTTGTGTCATTTCTTTATTTTTGCAAGTATAGGAGGAACAAAGCCCAAGATATTACAAAATCCCTGACTAATCTAATCAGGTAGCTAGAAGGGTTAATTAATACTTCATAGGCTAAATTTGAAGAAATAATAGCTTCTCAGACAAAGGACAAGCACAAAACTTTCTAAAGCTATGCCCATAACTTTAAAGGAAACATGCAATAATGTGCAGAACTTACTATAAACGGTATCACCCACACTGAGCCAGAGGTTCAGTAGCAAAAGTAGCACTGATCATTTAAATTGCTACACCCAGTGACTACAGTGTCTTGTGTACAGAGAGACATAAAGACATAAAATATCAGGATCTGCAGGCAGAAACGAGAGCAATGTAGAAGAAAGATACCCAGACAGATCCAATAGTAGTTGGAGCAACATGTCTTTTCTAAAAAAAGAATTTATAATCGTATTTAGACATGTTACCAATCTATGTAACCCCATACGAATTGCAAAAGGAGTCATTACTGGGCACATTGCGAGTGCTACAAAGAGTACTTCTGGCTGAAATCAAAGATTGAAACAATACTAATTTCATGAACTTTAATCGTACTTTGACTTAGGAATGGGGTCCATTCCTGTCATAGTATTAGGAACCCAAAAGATTTGGAGAAATTAAAATAGGGATTAAACCAGAGGCCATTGTCAACCATTTGGCTGACAGGTTCAGCTCAAATTTCTCTCCCCACTCCTTCCCCGATAGTCCAATGGAAATACCACATAACACAAGTCATCAATGCATTTTACAAGGCCAAAAACACTGCATTGATGGGCCATGATAATATCCCAGGATGCTTACTAAATAGCATGAAGCATGGCTTCTCTGGGCCACTTGAAACATTTTTCAACTGGTTTTGTGCCCAAGGAATGGAAGATGACTACATTCATTTCTCTGCACAAAGAAAGTCCAACACTGATCCAGGTAACTAAAGGCCCATAAGTCTGACCAGCCTCATGTGTAAGACCATGGAAAAAATCATCATGGGCATGATAAATGAGGGCATAGGCAACCTGCAAATGCTGGAACTATCACAGTTCGTCGTTGTTAAAGGAAGATCATGCCTATTAAATATGGTGGACTTCTTTGAAAGGGTTATCAAAGCAATGGATGAGGGCAAGACTGTGCACACAGCTTACCTTGACCTGGCCAAAGCTTTTGATACAATATCCAACTCAGGCATTATAGACAAGCTCACTAAATAAAGTATAAACCCTTTTATCACCAGCTAGATAGCCAACTGGCTTACCAATAGGACCCAGGAGGTCAAAACAGATGAGGCCACTTCCACCAAGAGGCCAGTCACTATCTGAGTCCCCTAGGGGTTGGTACTGGGCCCATCCCTTTTTGGCAACTATTTCTCTGAAGTGGAAGCAAATGCTGAAGGTTTCTGGTTGACTAGGTTTGCAGATGATTGCAAGCTGGGGGTTATCATCGCCTGCTGATACTATCATTCTTCAAGAAGGCCTGTATCTGACTAGCAAATGGTGCCAAAGCCATGGTCTTAAATTCAATGCCAAGAAATGCATAATTATATCCTTTGGGAAGTTAAATTTCCTGTTGACTTACCATGTTGATAATACGCCCCTAAGAGTTGACCCAGTGGTCAGGGATCTGGGTAAGCACATAGACAGTAGCCTTACCTTCAGCCTCCATGTGGACACAGTGGTGAGGAAAGTACAGAGTGCCTTAAAGCCTTTTCCCTCTACTCAGTCCCCTATAGATTGCCGAGAGGTGATCTATGCCTGGCTTACAAGGCATCCTCAAACCCCACAGTTATGAATCTCCTGCATATTTGTAAGTCAGAGAGTACCAGAAATACAATGTCTAAGGACTTGAATTTTGTCTGTGACAAACAGAACATGCTGGAGAGGCAGATATGTATCCCAGAGACTGCGCCTCCTATGGAACAGACTTCCCATCCATATGAACCTGAGTGCATCTATTACCTAATTTAAGTGCAACCTAGACCAGTGGATGGGGAATAAGACATTAGTTTATAAATGCCTGGCTCTCAATGTCCTATTTGGATAAAGGACATCATTATTCTTTCAGCAAAACTTGGCTGGGCTTATAATGCCCCCCCCCCCCCCATGTCATTAGCCTAGTAACAATCTATGAATCTGTGAAGTAATATATGCTAACAGCACCTTGTAACCAGTTCATAAATCAGTCCTTAAAGCTACTGAAATTAAATACCTTTTTTCTCTCCCCCTCTTTTGCATACAGCAGCTCCTACAGGCAAATAGTGGCAGTAATAAAAGTAATCTGATATGAACAACACAAAGCTAATAAAACAAAGACCCTGTTGCCAGATCTTGTCCTGTTGAATGGCAGCATTTCAAATTTAAAGAAAGAAAAATAACTCAAGTCTCTTTCTTAGCAGGCTTCCCACTGATGAGTGGTAACAGTTCTTACATT